>NW_020799137.1:87112-103668 GCF_003259725.1 Athene cunicularia
TCTAAATGCTTGGCCTCTTAAGAAGATTAAAAGCTCCTTCTATCAACACACGATGAAAATTTTGCTATTCGTAACAGTGGAGCCATAATTTCTCTCTTTTGTATGAGGTGTCAAAAAAAAAAGCAGTGATATCTGTCCAGCTCTCTGACCCCCTGCCTGCCATCCAGACAGTCAAGAAGAAATATCCAGCAAAGTGCCTAAGGGACCTGCCCAAGCAGTTTTCTCAGGGCTGACTGCCACTGGGCTGCTTTTGTGCTCCCCACCAAGCCTCATCCAGTGCCTCCCTGAACCCCACTTACCCCCAGCCCCAGGGGGACACAGGTGCCCGTTCCCACACTCGAGTGACAAGCATGGGATGTTAATGCCCTAAAAACTGTGGGAAAGCCCTAAAAAGTGTGGGAAAAGCTTCCAGGAATAAAAGGCTGGGAGATGAAGCAAGTGGAGGTCCCCAGAGCCACCTCCGGCATGAAAAACTCAGAAGAAAGCAAGAGGTCTCAGCCTCACCCAGCTCTCAGATGTGGGTTTAGTCCTTAACTGCAATTAAATGCATTTTCAGTCAGCTGCTTGTTGTGGTGGTTTTGGTATCTGTCCGGTCCCTTTTCAGCCTTGTTTAAGTTCTCAGCCTCAACAACTTCCTGCAGCGCTGAATTCTGCAGCTTAATTAAACATTGCGAGAAAAAGTACTTCCTCTGATCAGGTTTGAATTTCCTGCCCTGTCAATCCCAGCACGGGAAGAGGGATGGTCTGCGCATCCCGATTTAACTGCCTCTGGGGTAATGGGGTTCAACTCTGGGAGATGCTGGTGAGACCCAGCGGCTGAGGCGCTGAAAGCTTTGGCAGATGATTTGTTCCAACTTGTCAGGAGCTCGTCCTGGTTCTCTGCTTTCAAGGTGGACGGACACATCAAAGCGAGACGGCGGTGAGCGCCTGCGGACTTTGGGCTGGTTATCTGAGATCTGCTGCGATCTTGGTTTGGCTGCGGCAGCTCCTCTAATTCTCATGGAGCACCTTGAGGAATTACAAACAGCTCGAAGGGAAACAACGCGATTTAAAAAAAAAAAAAATTCCTGTGGTCCAAACAAATATGTGTTTCCCTGTTGCTATTAATATCTCAGACCTTGATCCTCCTCCAGATACTCATGCATGTGTTTAGCAGCTTGCAAATGAGCAATCCCTTTGATTCTGGAGTGGGAACATTTTCTGGGATCGCAAATTATTAAAGGTGAAAGATGCTTTCCAATGCAACACGCTGACTGTGTTCTCCAACATGCTTGATTGCCTTCCTGGAGTTTCTCAACCTGGCCATGAAAAATTAATTTCAGAGTTTGGAGGGGAGTAACGCTTGTTTTATGCAACACCTTTGGGCACAAACTCAGTACTTTTTTCTAGACGTGAATTTTAGTGCAATAAACCAGACGTTCCATTCTGTCTGCAGTTCTGGGAAGCTTTTTCTTTTGCAGATCTCTCTTTTGGGGCCTGTCCAAGCTCCCGGTCTTTTCTCTGCAGCAGCACTATTGCAGTTTGAAGGTATTGCTGCATTTGCTGCCATCTAATGGGAGAATCAGCCTTGGCCATCTCTATTTTGCAAGCAAATAAAAATGTTTTCCTGCACAATCTTGCTGCCACTCGGCAAAGCAGCATCTTCCACACATAATCCCAGCAAATTTCGGCAAAGGGAAGAGTTTATTTGTCGGATGGCTTCAGTGTACATGCAGCTGGGTGGTTCTGCAAAGTGTCACGCAGCTATGAACCGTTGTGGACCCAGTAAAAAGAACATTTTGGGGTTGATCAGGCTGAAATGGTGCTTCTCTTATCATGGATCAGACTTGCAAAGTGTGCTTGGATTGATATTATTTTAAGATACAACAGCAAAGCAGAAATCATAAAGATATACAAACAAAAAAAAAAAAAAAAAAAAAAAAGCCAATGTGAGATACTCTGAATACCAAAACCAGGCACAGCTCTGAACTGAGCCACATAAACTCTTCCTGAGGAGCTGAGGTCTTCAGGCTGCTCCCACTGCTCCATTAGTAAAAACATTTTATAGTGAAATATGGTAAAGAGGGATTGATATGAAATGGGGGTATAAATATATTGCGTTAAGAAGGTCTTTTAACGACACAGCCAAAGGAGGATGGCTTGTGGCAGGGGCCAGGCTGGGGGAGACACTTAGGGGATGGGAGCTTTAGTGGTACAGAGATGCTGGAGCCCTGAGGTGGAGCGTGTAGAGGAAATAATTCATCTCTCAAAGACTCAGAAATTCCTGCGTCACTGCAAAGTTGTACCCCACCTGGCCAAGATCACAACCCTGATTTTCCTGAGCGTGAGCTTCGCCTGGCAATGGTCTCTTTTCATCTCTATCTGCAAATCAACGTCATTTCCACAGAGCGCTTTTGGGTATCACACAGAGCTCGCCCTGTTTAAAGGCAAAATTCTGTGAGCAGCAGAACCAAGAAACTCTGCTCTCACCTGACTCTGTGCGCTGCAGGTCTCTCCTGTGGAGATTTGTCATTGTCTGATAGAGACTAAACTTAAACTGCAATTTTTCCATCAATGGGGATGTTAATTAGTCTCAGTTACTCAGGCCTTTATTCATGGAGAGGTCACAACGTCTCAGAGCTTTGTAATTGCTGTCCCTTGGGGACTGCTAAAACCAGCCTGTGGACTCCAAAACTGTTTGAAGCAGGGAGAGGGAAAACAGGTACATATACACAGGCATCAGGAGCTCTGAAGCCTTGTTTCCTTGGAAAGCTGAGCTGTAACAGAGCTATTGTGTTATTAGAAAACCAGCTCTTGTCACTATATTTTTTGTAAAGCAGAAACTGGCTACTGTCATGCTTTGCTGTGATACACATATAAATAATAATGACAACAAAAAGCAAACCCATCTGAGCAGAATTATTTCCCCCAAATCCCCATGTAAGCACAGTCTTTAAATACATCTGTTGAACTGCTGGGAGACAAGGCAACACATTTCCCTGGTAATATTTAAAAATAGTAAAAATATAAGACTTGTATTCTTATTTATTTAGTCTGTATGTCTTTCTCTGCAAAAATACGGTTCTCCGCATCAAGCTGTAAAAAGGAAAAAAACCCCTTGAAATCGTCACATGTGCTTGTTTAGATTTTTCACACTGGGTTTTAAAACTGATTCAGTCCTTCCTAAAGAAGCCGTCCCAGTTGCAGAAGGGCAGGGTGCAGCAGCTTGCTCTTCCTTGCCCATCCTGAGATCTGCTGCAATGGTGCAAAAATCTGCTCTGGGGGCAGTTCAGTGAAAAGAGCTCTTCCAAACATTTATCTGATCATATATCCCCACCACCCCAGTGCTCTTTCTATTCCCCTGGACATGCTTTTCAGGGCTTTTGAATTTATTTTGAGCAAAGCTTTTGGTAGTTTTCTGTCAAGACCCCTTCACTGCTCACTGGCATGACAAACCAGGAAAGAGAAAAGCAAGCTTCACCTTGCCTAAGCAGAGAGACTTACAAAGTGCATTTAGGATATATTGCATATTGCATTGTTCCAGATCAGATCTGATCAGATTACAAAGTCAGAGCAAAAGCCACTGCTGCACAGCAGCACCAACAGCCCTAAACCTCCTTGTTTTATACACTGGCCTTCAGATGACTCCTGGTATTTATTTCTTTTACCCTAAGACTTGGTTTTGCTTCCTGCTGCTTCCAGCATCGTTCCGGCATCTCAGATCCAGCTGGGTTCCTTTTCTGCCTCTTTCCTTAACCTGTTTTTTTTTGTCTCCAAAAGAAAGTGGCAGTTTCCCAACAAGTATTTTGGAGGTCTCTTGTGCTCTGGGGTAAGGGCAGGAGATGAGCTGGGAAGGGGCCGGGTGGCAGCTGGCTCCACGGTGGCTTTTGCTCTCAGCATCCGAGGGAGATCAGGCAAGGCAGACACTCATGGGGAGTGGTGATGGTGTCTGAGGGTTATTTTCATGCTTTTCTGGCTGTCACTGCAGTTTCAGATCACAGCAGGGGGAGCCTGTCCATCACCAACAGCAGCCCTTTTTCTTCTGGGGTGGCTTTGGTACCTCTTCTGCCTTATTTTTCAATTCATCTTCACGAACTTTGAGCAACCTGGGAGAAAAGGAAGAAAATGAGTTGGGTATTTCCCCCATATTTTGTATCGCTGCGCTATTTCCGTTGGTAAAGGAGGCTCAGCACGGCTGAAAGGAGTTAGGAGCCTTCCAGCTCAGAACGATTTGAGAACCATGGGCTCTGCTAAAATCGCCAATCTAAAACAAATCACAGACAGAATTTATTTCAGTCAACCCAGGGAGGAATCAACAGCACCCTGAGGAGGGTTTTATTAATCTCCGTGCAATGCTGACTATTCAGGAGACATCTCACAGCACTTACCTCCAGCTCATCCCAGCCGTGCACAAGCTGCTCCGAGTTTTCCCTGACATTTGGGCACATGGGGTCTCAAGTGACAGTAACACACCAGCATTTGGAGTTAAACAAACAGGGGGGAGTCCATTAAATTCAGGACAACTGGCAAAATCCAAGCACATGCCTCACCTGATTAAGCTGACCATGGACTCGGAGACGTTGTGGCCCGAGGCAGCGCTGCATTCGTAAAACATGAGCTGGTACTCCTGGAAGACACAGAGCCCAAGCAGAAATGTAATATTCTTGCATTGGAATAGCTTAAAATGGGAGTAAATAGCCACAGGACAGTCATGGTCAAGGGGAAACAGAAGGACTCAAGGAAACAAATAACTTATTTATTGGGATGTGAGGGTCAAATCCAGTTTTTCTGGTAGCTACAACATCAACATTTAGTATCAAGGAGGAGGGTGTTGAAACAAGGTGTGATGCCCTCTGGTTAGTGGAGCAAATATGGAGATGTAACTAGATGTTCCTGGGGCTTTTGTGTCTGCCAGTGACTAGTTTGTGGGGAGAAAAAAAAAACAAACAACCAAACAAAAACATCTAACCCCTTGTCCTGCTGTCTCCATTTGTAAAAGCAGGCAACGGATACTGGCCCAAATCCCATAAACTTTGAAATTCAGTGGATAAAGGTGAGATTCTTCTCACCTAATTTTTATTAGCTATCTGCATTTGAAGAGATTAATTGTACTTTAAGCGTTTTGGTATCTTTAAAACGGGATAGGGCTTGGTGGTTTCATTATTTATATGATGCTGGGAAGATACGTGACACTTCAGAGCAAAGATAAGCAGAGCCGAAAGTGTTTTCATTTATAGATCCGGTTCATTCCCTAAACTGTTTACTGGCGGTCCTGAGTCAAAACCACAATGGCAAGGGGAAAGCAAGGCAGGGAAGGGAGAAAGATGAGTTCAGAGATCACTTGGCTGGCCACAGATGCACAAAAGGGAAGTTGAGAGCTTTCACCTTTCGCCAGGTCCTCAGACTGGTGGCATCCATCCTTAGCTGTCCTTGCCCAGCTCAGGTGGACAGCACAATTTAGCACCTACCTTGGCCAAGCGTTCCCCCTCCTTCGTAGGGACCCGTCTCTCTGCAGCACAGTCAGTTTTGTTCCCGAGAAGCAGAATAGCAACTCCATCTTCTGCTCCTTCCTGGGCCATTAAAGAGGGGAGGATCAGGAGCACATCTGAATCTCACTCGAATCACAGCCAGCCACACTGTCTAGACACATCCTGGGGCACTGTGAAGGATGCCACGGATTTGGGCTGATAATAACACCTTAAACTCTTAAATGAGTTTAACCACATTTAAGAAAGGGATTTTTTTTTTCCCCTCAAGTCATCTGTCCTGGTCTATTAACATGGCAGAGCGCTGGACCAGTTACCCTTGTAGTGAATTCCCTTTGTGTTCGACTTCAGGAGCCCTCCAGAAGCAGCTCTGTCTGGGATTTACAGTTACTGAGCAATGTGACATCGTATTTTGTTCCAGCAATTTTAAACACTGACTTTGTATTGACTGGAAATCTCTGACAAGAAGTTTTTAATAAGACACAAGTTACCTCCCATTTCCCAGGACTCAAACCGGAGGACGGTTCGTGATTTAATAGTGTTGTGAAAATCACTTTCAACATTTTCCATTCCTCTGCACTGGCTTTTAATTTTTAAAAAGTTGATCATTACCAGAACGATGCCATCAACAAATCACCCCAGAAAACACTGCACAAATGTGAAAATTGTCAGGATCTGAATTTAAATCCCCCAAGAAAAATGATTTTCTAACCAAAGCAAAGCAGAATGCCCTTTACAAAGAGCTTGGTGTCCCCCCCAAGGTGTCCATCCCTAGCTGGTGGCAGAGGTCAGGTGGGGAAATGCTGATCTCAGAGTCACTGTCTGTTCCAAGACCTCGGGGACAGAACGAGGTTTTCCTGCTTCACTCACCTGGATGCAGCTCAGCCAGTACCGCACGTCCGAGAAGGAGTACTCCGACGTGATATCGTACATTAGCACAACCCCGTCCGCCTTTCGGAAGAACTGTTTGGTGATGCTGTGGTACCTGCGTACATTTTAAATAGTCACCGATAAGGTGTAAGGAGGTTTTGCCTAGGAGCAATCTGAAATCCCAGTGGGAAAGCTGAAAGTGCATGTCTACCAAAAAAATTAAAAATAAATAAAAATCAAACCCCAGATTTTGCTTCTATCCTGATCACAGAGGCTGTACAAACAGCCTGAGTGCTTATTTTTATCTTAATTACTTCATTATTCTTTATCAGATCACACAATCTACAGAATCCCTTCTTAAACAACCCCTCCTTTGCTTAGCAAAGCCAAGAACATTCATTTCCACTAAACTACCAGAAAAAAAAAAATAAAACCACAGGTTGCTCTCCTTCAGTAGACAGCACAGCACCTCACCTTTCTTGGCCAGCTGAGTCCCACAGGCGGAGAGCAAAGCGCTTGTTGTCCACAACAAGGTTTTTGATTTGATAATCCAGTCCTAGGAGACACAAAAAAATATATTTTGATCCTGTAGAGTTCATCCCTGTGACAGAGGATGGATGGAGAAGGCACATAGTGCAGGTGTGGTCTGAGGCTGCAGCTCAAGGGGGGTTGGTCCTACGTGAATCTCCAGCTTTTAGATCTTTAATGGCTGGATTCTGGGGAGGTATTTCACCTCATGATGGGTAAAACAGGTTGGTTAAGAGAGGAGAATATAGCTGAAAGGCAAAGCAGAGAGAAAAGCACTAGGGACATTAGTACTGGTGCCCTAGAGAGGACCAGCATTGCCTGCTCAGGAGCATCCAGGCGCGTGAATTTCGTGGTCCTGTTTGATCCTTGATGACGGGTCGTGTAACACACTTGGTGTGAGCTGTGCCATGTGTGTAACGATCAGCAACAGCTGGTGGGGTGGAGGAAAGGGAATTGTGAAGGTCACCCAAGCAGGTGCAGAGCCGTGCTGGGGAGGAGCTGGAGTAGACCTACCTACTGTGGCGGTGAGGTGCGGGTTGAAGGTGTCGGCATGCAACCGGTACAGGAACGATGTTTTGCCCACGTGGGAGTCCCCGACAAACAGCACGTTGTAGAGGTGGTCTGGGTCCAGGGAGGCTCCAGGAGAATCCCTTGGTGCAGGCCCTGCCCCATCTGCAGTCAAGGCCCCTGGCTCTCTTAGGCTGGGCTCATCTTCCTGGGTCATTTTCTGCCCAACCTCTTGTTGCTTCTCCTGTTGACCAACACTGAGGTCTTTGCTCTGTTCTCCCAAGAGCTGCCTTGGAGGCTGTGTGCTGCTGTTGGCTGAATCCCCCAGCGAGCTATCTCCAAGGACCATCCCTGACTGATCATTCCCAGAATCCTCCTTCTGTTGGACCCTTGTGTGAAGGGTTGACGCTGGAGACAATTCTTGTTTTGGAGGCTTGGCAGGTCTGGCAGCTACCCGCTCTGTTTCCATCACATGCGGTGGCTTCTCCTCTGGCTGCTG
The DNA here is from genome assembly GCF_003259725.1 of Athene cunicularia. Classification (NCBI taxonomy): domain Eukaryota; kingdom Metazoa; phylum Chordata; class Aves; order Strigiformes; family Strigidae; genus Athene; species Athene cunicularia. The sequence continues at coordinate 94,982 of NW_020799137.1, forward strand.
GGAAGCAGGGTGAAGCCTCACCTTATCTGCCTGTGCTGAGACCTGCTCCTGAAGCTCGCTTTGGGCTGCCTGTCCCGAAGTGCCTAGCCGCTGCACATCTGGAACGAGAACATCCTCCTGCATCATTGTTTCCAGCTTTAACATGCTGCTTTGTAATGTCACCTCGGAGACCAGAGGGGCCAGCACAGATGCAATGTCATCATGGCCCTGCTTTAACCCTAGACTCTGAGTTTCACCTGAAATCCTTGCCCCTGTTTCCAACCTTTCTCCCTGCACCATTTCCAGAACTGGAGCTCCATCCAAAGGCCTCTCCTCTGCATCACTTCTCTCTTCCTGCAGTATCTCCAGTGTCTGGGTACCCTCCAGGATTTGCCCATCTTGACCAGTGAGTGCTCCCACCATTGCTTCCAGACCAGGACCCTCAGTGGCAGCCGCACGCTTGGGACGTAAAGTGACTGGAGGGGACACACGTACATCAGCAGCCCCCTCCCATGTGTCTGCAGTGAGAGATACACACAGACCAGCCTCTAAACCAGGAGTCTGGCTCTGCTCCCCATCCCGCATCCCAGCTGCACCCAGGGATGCCAGATCTGCCTCTGTGCTCCCTCCTGAGGTTGATTTGAGCTCAACTGCCTCTGCCTTCAGCTGCATGTTGGCATCAGAGCTCTGGTCCTCCAGCCTGTCCAGGATCGCAGCCTCCTCCCGTGCTTGCACGTGTGCACCAGTCCCCTCCCCCTGCCCAACTCCTGCTCCCTGTATAGCGAGCTCAGGCTCGTGTGGCAGCCCACACTCACCCTGCCCTCGTCCCCCATCCTCAGCCTCCTCCCTGAGCTGCACGGTTGCATGGTTTCCACCTCCCTGGGGGGTTTCTGAGCTCTCATCCCCACGCAGCTGCGTGTCTACCCAGGAACCCTCTGCCTCCACCATTTCCACTAACTCTGGTTTGTCCACCTGACCCAGGGGTTGCACATCTGGAGCCATGCTCTCTCCCTGCTCTGGCCCCAGATCTGCCTCCGTGCTCCCTCCTGGGACTGATTTGAGCTTATCTGTCTCTGGCAGCAGCTGCATGTTGGCATCAGAGCTCTGGTCCTCCAGCCTGTCCAGGATTGCAGCCTCCTCCTGTGCCTGCACATCTGCACCAGCCCCCTCTCCCTGCCCAACTCCTGCTCCCTGCAGTTCAAGCTCAGGCTCGTGTGGCAGCCCACACTCACCCTGCCCTCGTCCCCCATCCTCAGCCTCCTCCCTGAGCTGCACGGTTGCTCCACCCTCCTCTCCCTGGGAGTCTTCTGGGCTGAGACCCCCATACAGCTGCGTGTCTGCCTGGGCATCCTCTGCCTCCATTTCCACTAACTCCAGTTTATGGGCCTGATCCAGGGGTTGCACATCTGGAGCCACGCTCCCTCCCTGCGCTGTCCCTGGGTAGGCAGTCTCGATCAAGAGCTGCAGATCTGCCTCTGTGCTCCCTCCTGGGGTCATTTTGAGCTCCTCCACCTCTGCAGGTGGCAGCATGTTGGTGTCCGTGCTCTGGTCCTTCACCATGTCCAGGATCACAACCTCCCCCCGTAGCTGCACGTCTGCACCAGCCCCCTCTCCCTGCCTGGTGGCCACTCCATGGGAGAGAAGCACAGGCTCATGTGGCAGCCCATGTTCATCCTGTCCTTGTCCCCCATTCTCAGCCTCTTCCCAGAGCTGCACGGCTATTCCACCCTCCCCTCTCTGGGAGTCTTCTGGGCTGAGACCCCCATACAGCTGCGTGTCTGCCTGGGCATCCTCTGCCTCCATTTCCACTAACTCCAGTTTATGGGCCTGATCCAGGGGTTGCACATCTGCAGCCACGCTCCCTCCCTGCGCTGTCCCTGGGGAGGCAGCCTCGATCAAGAGCTGCAGATCTGTCTCTGAGCTCTCTCCTGGGGTCTGTTTGGCTTCATCTGTCTCTGCCAGCAGCTGCATGTTGGCATCAGAGCTCTGGTCCTCCAGCCTGTCCAGGATCGCAGCCTCCTCCCATGCCTGCACGTCTGCACCAGCCCCCTCTCCCTGCCCAACTCCTGCTCCCTGCAGTTCAAGCTCAGGCTCGTGTGGCAGCCCACACTCACCCTGCCCTCGTCCCCCATCCTCAGCCTCCTCCCTGAGCTGCACGGTTGCTCCACCCTCCTCTCCCTGGGAGTCTTCTGGGCTGAGACCCCCATACAGCTGCGTGTCTGCCTGGGCATCCTCTGCCTCCATTTCCACTAACTCCAGTTTATGGGCCTGATCCAGGGGTTGCACATCTGGAGCCACGCTCCCTCCCTGCGCTGTCCCCAGGGAAGTGGCCCCACTCAGGGGCTGCCAAGCGGCTTCCACCTCTGCAACCAGCTGCTCGTTGACATCGCCGCTCTGCGTCTCCAGCAGTTGCACAGCTGTTCCTGCTCTGCCCTCCTGCACGCCTGTGAGTGGCGGTGGCACCTCTGCCCCCACACTCCCCCCCCACGCTGTGGCTCCCCTCGCACACTCACCCTGCGGCTGTGGTTCTGCCTCCCTGGGCTGCGTCACCTCTACCTCCCCGTCCTCGGCCCCGGCTCTGCTGTTCCCTCCACGCTGAGCCTGGACTGGCAGCACGTCGGCATCTAAAGTCTCTCCCCGGGGCTGCACCTCCGCACAGACACGCTCTTCCTCCAGCATCCCGGGACCAGGATCACTCGTCACCTCGGGGAGGTCGCCGTCCCCCTGGGCTGCTCCCCTTCCTGCCTCACCCCAGCATGGTGGCTCTGGCTCCAGCTGCTCTCCCGGCTTTATTTCAAGTTTCCCAGAGAGCCCCAACGGCGGTTCAGCCTCTTCGCCCCAACCCACGCCCAGTGGCTGTGCAAGCTCTCCCAGAGCTGCAGCTGGGCCCAGCTCATCTGTGGCAAGCTGCCATCCTGCTGCTAGACCTGCCTCCCCAGCCTCAGGTGGCCCCAGACCTGCCTCCGGATTTTCTCCCTGGCTTAACGCTGCTTCCTCACCTTCTGCTGAGTTCTGTGCTTTTTCCCAACCTGTTTCTTCCTGCATCCATCCTTCTCCCTCCAACTCCATCAGCGCCTGCTCTCCTGCCTCTGTGCTGTCTCCCGGTGCTCCTTGCAGATGCTCAGCTGACTTCAGCATCAACTCCTTCACACCAGCACCCTTTCCCTGCAGGAATAACATCCTCTGGGCCTCCTCCAGTCTCTCTCCCTGCTCTGCCCCCAGCTCCTGAGCCCTGTGGTGCCCAACTCTCACGGATGCACCAGCCTGTGTCAGGTCTGGAGCACAAAGCTCAGCTCCGGCTGGTCCCTCTTTCAGGTCTCCTTCAAACAGCTCGTGACTGACATGGCCGGGGAGGGCGTCTCGCAGGACCCCGGGGGTTGTGCTACGGGCTGCAGCTGTCTCCAGACCTGTTTGGGGCTCAGCAACATCCTGGGGGTGACAGGCTGTGTCTGCTGGTGAAGGGGGTGCACCCGGTGCCTGTGACTTCAACTGTTTGCTCAGGGCCGCTATTGCATCATTCATCTCTCTTAGCAAAGAGCTTTGGTCAGAGAAGCGTTGCTCTTTCAGAAATTCTGGGAAGGGGTCCTCTTCCATGGAACTCGCTTGCGGCAGGGCTCCCAAAACGTTTATTTCTGCTGGCAGCTTTTCCCAAACCCTGGAAAGGGCAGAAAATTTGGGATGGGGGCGTCAGTCCAGTACCCAGGTCAGGCTGCTGCTCCCACCCATCCACCTGGGCTGGCACCGGGTGTGGGGGGGTCTCTCCTCCACCACCTCACCCCAAAACCCAACTCTATTTTCCCTCTGGGTGTACTGGAGGTCTCACAGGCAGTGATGGGGACGGGGGAAAGGGGGATGCTCACCCAGGGAGCCAGACCCGGGGTCATATCCTGCTTGGCGAGTGAGCACACCCCTTCCCAGGCTCCGTGTTCACATTATTGGAGATGAAAAGCCAACTCTTGGCCAGGTATGGCGAGTGTCTGAGCCAAGGGAGCGATGCAGGGCAGTGAGCTGGGGCAAGGGATCTGATCCCTGGGATGAGGTGAGTGGGTGGGAAAGGAGTGTTGAAAGGACTAAATATCGTGTTTTGCCTGGGGAGAGCGGAGGACTTGGGTGCTTTACCCCAGCTCGAAGAGCTTGGGGGCACAAGCTGAAGCAGCACCCACTGCCCAGGATCCCCTTACACTTGATGGGTGCTCTTGGCTTTGGGCTTGCTGTTCTGGGACCCCAGCCTGATCCGCATCTCGGAGCGGTACTGCTCACTCTCCTCCGGACTCATCTGCAGTGAACAGGGTGGGAAGAGGCGAGAGAAAAGCACTTGGTGAGGGAGTTTATCTACCTGAAACGATGCTGAGCGCTCTGGCGAGTGTCCAGATGTACCCACCTGAAATCTTGGGGGTACCAGAACTAAGGTGCTGCTACCCCCCCACCTTCCCAAGCATCTGTATGGCACCGTGCTGACCGTTTGAGAAAGCTTTTAGGGGAGGCACTGCCCCTGCTGCAGTCCCAAACCAAAAAGCACAAGGCCCTGGAGCACAGACACCCTGTCCCATCCCTATACACCCAGCTCAAGTACCTGCAGGGACATTGGCGTCTCACCAGGCAGCTCTGTCACCGCTCTGTCCCTGCAAAACACAGAGCACAGGGGTCAAAAAGGCAACTGCACCCTCTTCACTGCATCCATCCCTGCCCCAGGGTTGTCCCCAGCCCTGGAGGTGGCGATGGGTTGGAGCTGGACAGCAAAACCCACAATGCTTGGATCAGTCCTGGTTTGGTCCTTCTGGGTGAAGGACGTCCCCATCTCTCCTGGCACTGTCCTCAAGGGACATGTTCAGCCCATGGTGTCAATAATCCTGGCTTTTTTTCTGGTGCTTTTCACACCAAGCCATGATTAATCTGCACCACAGAGACCACTGAAGCACCAAAATGGCTGAGACCCATCAAACTCTTTCCTCACCCGCTCCAACCCCCAGGAGAAAACCACATAGGTGCAGAGGGATATGACGGTCTCTCAGCTACTCACCCGGGTTCCTCTGTGTGCTCCCGAGCCACTGCAGCTCTCACTGTCTGCAGGCGCCCCTGGGTCTGCTGGAGCTGCTGGTGGAGGTGCTGCAGGTGGTCCTCCAGCACTCGGTTGCTCTCCTCCAGCTGCCGGTTTTCGGTGCTGGCAGCTTGCTGTGTGCTGCGAAGGCTGCGGCACCGCGTCTCCAGCTGTGGGACAGCAATCAGGACACCCCGCCAGGACCAAAGAAAAAAAAATTAAAAATTGATGGATATCCATCTCCTCTAGACCTGGGGATGAATTTTCCCCTCACCATGAGGGTGGTGGGTGGGAAACTCAACTTGGGTCCTCTGTGGATGGAGGGGAGCTGGGGATGGCGGTAGAAAAGGTGGGGAAGGAGGTCCTGTGTGACAACCTGCATCAAGGGCTGGTGGGGACAGACTGGGATCAGCTGTACAACACCGTGTTGCTGCTGTGGGCACAGCCCAGAGACTCGTACACATGATGGGGGGCTGGGGGTTGGGGCCAGCTCACCTCCTTCTGCGCCGTGACCAAGCGCTGCACCTCCCTCTCGCTGGCATCCAGCGCTCGCTGCAGCTCCACGCCGTGCTGGTGGCTCCGGGCCACACTCTGGGATGGCAACAAGGACATTAGCACCCACTCACCCATCTGGGAGCTGCCACGGGGGTGCTGGGTCCCCCCTGGGGTGAGCAGCAAGGGGAGAGGAGGAGCCAGCGACCCACCTCCTGCTTCAGCCGCTGCTTCTCCTGCTGAATCTGCTGCTCCAGGGTCTCGCAGAGCTGCTGCACCTCCTTGTCGTGCTCCGCCACGCGCCTGCCGGGGACAGCGAGGCCAGGGGGTGGGTGGTCAGACCCTGATGCAGTGGGTGCAGGCCCCTGGGACCCCACACTGCCCACGGGACCTGCAGGCTGCCGCCGGGTTTGCCTGCAGAGCTTCACCCAGCAAGGACGTGTCCAGCAGTCCGAGTCCGGCACTTTTGCCATCCCATGTGTGACTGTAGAGGGAGCCCGATCCCAAATGTCGGCTCCCAGGGAAATCTCTGCTCCAGTCACTGCTGGAGATGCTGAAAGCTCCCAGATTTCTTCCTCCATGTGTTCATCTTCATGGCTGGGGTGCGCTGGAGGCCCCATCCTTGTCCCCATCCTTCCCGTCCCATCCCTCTCCACTGCCCTGGGGTGACTCACTTGTTCAGGGTCACTTCCAAAGCCTCCTTCTTGCTCTTGGCTTCTTGGATGCGGTGCCTCATCTTGGCCAGAAAGTCCTCCAGGTTGCCCAGGAGCTGGGGTTCGTCCTGCCGGAGCTTCACCCAGAGCTGCCAGATCTCCTGTCTGCAGGGAGAGGGTGTTTTGTGGTGATCAACCCCTCCAACCCCTCCCCAAGACAGGCCAGCTATGGGGTCCCGGGTCATTTAGCTCACAGCGTTTCAGACATGTGGTTCTGGGGGACAGATGAGCATTGGGATGACCATGATCCTGTCCCCTGCTCCTGTGCTTGGGCCAAAGGCATCTCCAAGCCATTTCTGAGCTCGTTGCCTGCACGGGGACCTCCTGCCCCAGGCTTTCCCCCTCTACCCACCCTGCAGGACACCCACGGGTGCTAAACAGGGCGGCTTACTCTTCAGAGACGTTGTCTGTGCCCAGCTGGTCCATGAAGGCAGCAAAGTGTCTCCGCTCCTCACTGTCTGCCCCGTCCAACGCTGGGCTGGGGAGGACCAAGCGGACCCTCCGGGATGCTGTTTTCCGCCGGCGGTGATCCCTGGCAGCATTTTGGGAGCTCAGGAACTGCCCTGCCAACAAATACCCCAAACCTTCAGTGCCCACCTGGGGTGACAGCAAAGCCCAAAGCCCGACACTTCCCATCCCATGGCTTTTACAAGCCACTTTGGAACAATAGGACCTCTAACCAGGTGAGCCGTGGGCTGACACCTGAACACAAGGACACTTTTTTTGGCCATCATGTGCCACCCAGCAAGGGGAATGTTTCAGGTTCCCCCAGAAAAGCACCAGTGTCCAGGATCAGCCCAGGCTGCTTGGAGGCAGCGTGCCGGCACTCACAGAGCCCAGCAGTGAACTCCTCAGTGCTTAACCGCCCAGTGCCAGCGGCATCCAGCCCATCGAAGATGAGTTCCAGCTCCTCTGTGCTGCATGGGAAATCTTCCTCCTGCAATTTCTAAGAACAAAGCAAATCAGGGGAAAAACCTACCCATCAGCCAGTCTCCAGCCACCCAGGTGGCATTTGACCCGAGAAGACATCCCCATCCCTTACCTGCATGTCTGAGCGGGTGACAAACCCTGCCTGGTCCTTGTCCCGCTCCCTGAAGAAGTCCTGCACCCTCTGCACCACTTCAGATGTCCACAGCGGCTCCTTGCTGGGGCCGGGGGCTGCCGGTGCCTCGCCGGAGCCCTCGTGCAGCTGCCTGCGCCGGCTGGAGCCCATACGCCGGCCCTTGGAGGCCGCCCGGCGCTCGGCCATAGCCCCCGGCTCAGTCCTGTCGAGGGGGAAACCAGCGGGTGCTGAGCCTTGGCCAGCTCTCCCCTTGCCAGAGACCTTTGCCATGGCACGGTGGTAGATGGCAGAGCAGAATGGAGATGGAAATTCATTTTGGTTGGTGTAAAGGGCCCCTGGGTTTGGCAATAGGAAGAGAGGTGCTTATCTCTGATTGCACGGCGCAGATGGAGCCTCAACCCGCAGCGAGCAGTGACCGTCCTCTCTGGCTGCCAGCCCAGCACCCACCGGGCCAGCGGCTTCTCCTGCCACTGGCCAAGCACCCACCCCAAATCTCCCCAGACTCCACCCCGGCAGGGAGGCCACCAGCACTGCCGAGGCTTGAGGGCCACCCGGGAGGTGACACCAACAAAGAACCAGCCAAGGCGATGCTGGAGGTCTGGGCAAAAACCTGGTGGTTCCACCTGCTTTCTCGGAGCTCATCAGCAGCTTTTAAAATTCCTCCCCCGGCTTTCACAGCCGTGAGTCACCTCCGGGAAGAGATGCGCGAGACCTCGGGGAGGTTTGCTCACCCCAGCAAACCCCCCGCTCTCCTCTCCCCAGCCTGGATGGGTGACAACATCACCCTCAGCCCCCACACCACCCCCGGCGGGGCTCTTCTCCGCAAGGCAAAGCCAAAAAAATGAGTGAAGGAAACCACGGCCGTGGAGAGCGGCTGATGGAGAACCGGGGCCATGCTCGAGTCATCTGATGGCCACAGCCTGGCTTTCTGCTCCCGGCCCAAGAAGCCACCCCAGCTCCAGCCCTCTGCTCCTTTCCTTTTGCAACATGAACAGCGATTCTGCTAAACCCTGAGGTGCACCAGAAACGTGGCCCCAAAACCATCCCCCTCCCCTTAAAGAAAACACCCACAGGCGCTATCTGGTAGCAATATGTGGACATGAGAGGGGCAGGGGGGGGTCACTGGAGCCCCACAGGACACCCAGCAAGCCAGGGACAGAAACTGGGCGCCTTTACGGTGATCTCAGCCTCTAAGACAGGAGAAGCAGGAGCTTGGGGGGGCTGGTGGGGTTGTTTAAGGCATGGGGAAGCCCCCAGTCACCTGCCCCAGGGGGGTGGTCTGAGCTCACCACACAACAGAGGTGCAGAACAAGGAGGGGGGCTGAGATGAGAACCACGCACACCCCCCAGCTGAGCAGGGCCCCCCATGGCATCACTAATGCCCAGCGACCCGCCCCCCCCC
>NW_020799137.1:103718-110542 GCF_003259725.1 Athene cunicularia
AGCTCACCAACAGCAAGAAACCCCCCTTATTTTCCTTACTTTTCAATTTTTTAAGGTGATGCCCCAGAGCAGCAAAGCCTACCTCTCCTGCGTGCCCAGAGGGACCCTCAGTTTCGGGGTGCCCAGGACAGCGAGGCTCCCCAGGCCGGGATGGATGCGGGTCCCGTGCTGAGGGCGTTTGACCTGCCCTGGCACCGAGCTCTCATTTTCTCTCTTACTCAAGGCTCCTTTCCGTTTTTGGGTTACACTCAACTGCCGGTGCTCACTTGTTTCCTGTTTGCTGCATTGCAAGTGGGGTGTGGGAAGGGCCTATCCAGAGGGTCACCGTGCCCCCAGGCCCCCCAAAACCCCAAAGCAAGGGCACTGCCGGTGTCACCAGGAACCACAACCAGAGTCCCCATCCTTTCCTTGCTTGCAACAGTCCAGCCAAGTCTGGAAGGTGTTTGGGGCAGGGAAAAACATCAGAGAAACAGCAAACTTTACTTTAAGAGTCCAAATAACCCAAACTGCAAGACTACCTGTAATCCACAGATTGCAAAGACAGAACAAACCTGCAACTCCCACCCTGCGGAGGATCTTTGGCCCCAGGATTTAGAGATCTCCCCCACTCTGCTGCTCACACTGGTATTTTTTTCAAGGCTCCTGCCTGAATTATTAATTCTGCTTTAAAGCCAGCATCAAAGCCACCTGCAGTCTGAAACCACCCTGAGTTGCAAGGGGACAGGGGAATTAGGCAGGTCACATGCACTTTTGCTCAATTTTAACTGCAAAAATGGGAAAAGATCCCAAGCAAAAATCTGAAATAACAACAAGGGAAAACATCAACTGTTATTTTAAGGCCATAACTAGAATTAACACCCCCTGGCTCACAGCCTGGGCCTGAGCTCGTCTCTCCCCATCTGATGAAATCACTTGCAAGGGAACCGGCTGCGCAGGTGCCCTGCCCCATCACACCCCCCCCCGGCCACAGCCCAGCCCTGCTCGTTTGCCGTTTAACCTAACGAAGCCACAGCCAGCTCAGGTGCAACCGCTCCACCTGGGCATTTGTAGGCCGGTTCAAGGCTCAGCTGTTTCTTCTCCACTATCTGAGCAAAGCTGGAGCCTGTTACCCCAGACTGAAGCAAACCCACGGCCAGGCTGGGGAGCTCAGCTTGCAAAAACCACCTCTGAGCTCACATTTGTCAGCACATCTCACAACCTCTAGGGCTCTTTACCGCTGCATGGAGAAGGCTGAATTTTGGTTTTGCTTTCCCTGAGGATGCTTTTGGGGGTAAAACCCTAGATGTCCCTGGGAGAGCTCACTGATTCATGTCCTCTGCCCAACAAGACTCCAGCGTCTTGCTTCCAGCTGCAGAGCCAGGGTTAGCACCAGCTGCAGGAAGGTACAATTCAGCCCCACAGCACCAATGGCCCTTTCCAGCCCTGAGGAGAGGCTGGGCAGGTCTCGACAAAAGGGAATTGAATATAGTGGGGAAAGGAGGGGAAGCGCCTGACCCTGCTTCCAGCCCCGCTCAACCATCGTGGGAATTTGAACCCCGGCATCCTCGCTCCGTGCTGAGGACAGACTGGGATGGGAGAGCAGCAAAACACAACCTGAAAGCGCAAGATTTCCATCCATTCCTCAGCTCATCACCATTTTGTGTCACCAAAGCTGGGGGGACACGGTCCTCTCCCACCCAGGAAAGGTGGCACAGGGCTGGGGTCTCCCAGGGAGATACAAAACTCAAGCCCAGGTGCCAAGGTCCCTCTTGCACAGCAGAACCAGACCCTGGGTGTCCTCAGGGCCCTGCAAACAAGGATGAGGGGGTATTTGCTGATTTATTTCTTGCTTCCTACATTGCCACCACTCCTGACAAACGGGAGGTGACAGCAGGAGGGAGCAGCTGGCAGCAGCCAAGGGGGCTGGAAGGCCTGACACAAGGGGAAAGATTAAAAGGGTTAAATCTGTAAGGCTTGGCTCAGCAGCAGCTAAACGGCTGCGTGATTGTGCTCTGCGAGCATTTCAAGGGGCATGAGTGTGCATCACCCAACCCTACGGTGACAGGCAGATGCTTTAGGGATCCTCGGCTGAACGATGACACAAGGTTGCCACCATCAAAATTTTATTTTCATCCAGATCCTCAGCAAATTGGGTCATTTACCACATTAACCAGAACCTGAGCTCGCAGTCCACATACAGATCAGAGGAAGCAGCCGCTGCCTGGTGGAGGCATCCCTGACCCCCAGGGGATGGCAGCCCTGGCATCCAGCACCTCATCCCAGCCCCACCTGGGACTTGCTGCTGCATGTTTCCATCAGCAGTGCCACCACATGCTCTGATATGTCCCTGTCCCACAGCACGGGTCACACCCAGAACCTCTTTAAAGGAGGAGTGGAGATGTAACCAGCTTGCCCCTGGCTAACGGCCACTGGCCCCACAAGGTAGTGGCACTGGGGTTAGGAGCAGAGGGCTGGGCTCACAGCGTGGGCAGCAGAGGAGCCTGCAGGAGACAGCAGTGACTTCTGCTGGGGACGTGGTGGCAGCACCAATCCTGCACCCAGGTCTGCAGCAGACAGCTGGCCCAAGGGAGCAGAGTAAAGCACAGGGGTTGCGGTGAGGTCTCGCCCCTCCCAGCCCCCCCCTTTGATGTCTCACCCTACAGAGGGGTCATCCAGGGCTGTGACAGCCCCTCCCCACAGCAGCCCAGTTGGGTCCGTGCCACAGCCAGCTCAAAGGCACCTCCCAGCTCAGGGCTGCACCCCCAGAGTGACCCCCAAGCCCCCAGACCAGAGCACCCCCCTCCCCACAGCCAGACCCTGCTCCCAGCACAATTATTTCCATTAACCCAGACAGCAATTCCTTTACACAAGTGTTTATTCAGAGTTAACATTTATAGACAAACAGGTATTTTCCCTTCCCCCCACACAGACTTAATAGCATTTTTTTTTAATATAAATAAACATTTAGTGCTGGGAGCTTGCCAGCTTCACTGACAGCAAAGTGCATCACGGTGCAAGGCAGGAGGTTGACCCCATCCCTTTTCTGCCTGGGACCATCTTGCACCAGTTTCCAGAGTCCAAATCCAGCAGAGCAGGAGATGAGCCCCATCAAAGTGCCGAGATCTGACAGTGTTGAGTCCTTCAAGAGCAGGGAGACTCATCCTTCAGCGCTGGGAGCGAGCAGCCTTCGCTCCAGGACATCCCTCAGTCCCAGAGGTGACCCAAGCCAGCCGCTCAGAGCCAAGTGAGGCTCCTTTCCCCCACTCTGCCCCAAAGGAGTAGTCCAGGAAAAAAGCAACAATTTTGTCTTTCAATGTCATTCTTGTTGGTGAGCAGAACTCTCCTGGAGCAGACCAAGAGGCAGAGCAGGCAGCTCCTCAGCCTGGTGTCAGTGTTGGAGGAGGCAGGAACACGGAGGCAAAGCACCGCCACCAAGGTGAGAAAGTGGGGGTTTGGGTCAGCAGAGTCCAGGGGACCCCAAAGCCTCCCAGGCAGCACTGGTCCCACCATGAGCTCAGCCCTAGGGACCTCCAGCAGGTCTGTCACCATCTGCAGCCTGTCTGACAGGTGACAGCACCGGTGAGTCACCCAAAGGAAGGGCTGTCCAGGGAACAGCATTTCCTCTCCCAAGCAGCCATGGGAAGGAGCAGCCCCTGAGTCACTCTGCTCGCAGGCACGGCCAAGGGCTCGCCACCGCTGGGAAGGGAACCACCACCATGTGCCAGCAGCCGGGGTGTCCTCAGAGCCCGGCTGTCCCAGGGCTCTACAGCCCACAGCTGTGACCCTTTATCTTGTCCCAGCCAGCTGGTGGCACCAGCATCCTCCATGGCCAGCCATCGGGGAGGGGAAGGGCCACAGCTGGACAGGAGGGTGGTGCAAGGACAATGCTTGGCCCCACCACCACAGGACCAAGGACACACACTTCTCTGCAGGCAAGGCAACGCCTTAGCCCCATCAGGCCCATTTCAGTCCTCCTCCATCCCCTCCACGGGGCTACAAGCCTCAACATCAACTACTCCTATACATTGCACACGGTGAAGGTCCCTCAGGACCCCAGAGCTACTCATAAATAGGAAACTACAGATTCTACATCGCTTCATACAGACAGCTTACACAGTACAGGGTGGGGGAAAAGAGCCACCGACACCCCCAGGGCACATCAGCATCAGCGGCTGTTCCCAGTGGCAAGAGGAGCTGAGCTCCACCATGTCACAGCCTGGGTTTGTCAGGCTTGGGCTTGTCAGGCTTAGGCTTGTTGTGGACAGTCCTCCGCTTAGCGCTGTAGAAGTCTGGAGGGGAGAAAGACAGGGTTGGGAAGTGCCTGCAGCAGGGGAGGAAGAGGGAGGTGTCCTCACAGAAGCACCCCAAAACCCAGCCCAGGTGTGCTCCATCTTAGAGCCACCCACCCAAAATTCCTGGAGAGAGGAGCCTGTAGGTCTCCACCATCTCTTCTGTTTGGCCTCACCTGCATTTCCACTCCGGGCCCTGATCTTAGAGGACAGTCTCAGGCCATGAGAACTGAAGGGGATGAACTATTTCTGGGCATCTTCAGCTATAAAACCCACAGACCCGATGTAAGCCCCCCGCCTGACCCCCAGCAACCAAGAGTCACCCAGTTTGTGGCCTTTTCCCCTTGGAAGATGGGTTCTGCTCCCCCAGGAGAGATGCATGAAGGGTGGTCCCCTCCCCATGCCCAGGAGCCAGGCAGGGCTCTTGCACCCAAGTCCCCTCCACCTGTCCCTACCAGGAGAGCCACAACACCAGCAGTGCCACCACAAGTGACACCAAGGCTCCAGCACTCACCTTTCATGGTGGTCAGCCCCCGTTTCAGGCTCAGCGGGGAAGCAGCCCTGTAAATCTCCAAGCTCTGCTGATACTCAGGGGAAATCCTGCTGCGATGGATCTTGGCAGGGACCTTGTGGACCGAGGAGCTCTCACTGCTGGTGGCCTTGGCCAGGCTGTGGACCTCCTGGGGGGGCTGCTCAGCCTGGAGGACCCTCTCCCACTTGAACTGTCCTTCCAAGGGAGTCTCCGTCTCAAAGTCAAAGTTCCAGCGCTGCCGAGCTTCTTCCAGGTGTTGCTTCAACATTCCCTCAAATTCATTCTGGAGCTCGTGGTGGTCCACGGGGCCGTGGCACCTGGGAAGAAAGCAGAGCAAGTTACTGGGGTGTTGGGCAAGCCACAAACAGGCCCAAGGGCCAGCACATTTGCTACAGAGAAAAGCACACAGTAGCCAAGGTGGGAACAAGGCAGCCCAGAGGAGACTGTCCGCCAGCACCCATCTTGGACTCGGACATCGGGGATTTCAGCAGTGTCCTGGGCAGAGGCCTGAGCCTGGTGCGATGCAGAAGGAAGGGGAAGGGGCAATGGTGACATTCCCCATTCCTCCCCCAGCAGGTAAAGCCCCACCAGGGCAGAGCATCCGGCACCTCAACGCTGCCACTGGTTCCATCCACAACCCCACTGCGTTCCCACTTCTACACAGGCACAAGGCAAGTTGGCACACAAGCAAGTGAAGCAACAGGATGTTTTTCTGGCCAGTTTCTTCATCTCAAGAACCCAGGGCCGGTGGCTAGAAAGCCTTTTAAGCAACTGCAAGAACATGCCACAAGCTTGACCGCTTAGTTAACCACCCCTGTTATCTGCAAGAAGCTGTTGGGTAACCAGAGACAAGATCCTGTTTGTTTGGTTTTTTACAAATCGGTGCCAAAAGCCTTGACCTTCACAGTAAGTGGCAAAGCCTTTCCTTCCAAGCAGTCCTCCCCCTTATATATGCGTGGGGTTAACGGATCCCTCACGCCACCCACGGTTATGAGGAACCTCGTTATCAGAGCAAAGCAAACAGCACTCTGGCATTTGACTGCTTTTGGAGCGATGGCTCGACCCTGCTTGGAGAGCTGTGCTCATTAAATCTGCTTTAAAAAAACAAGAGTCACAAAAATAAAATCCCTGCAGCAAGGCAGGGTGCTCAATGCCCATCTAATCTGGGACAGACACCCCCCCCAAGGCTTGCACCCCAAAACACCCCCAGGGATGGGGTGCTCAGCCTCCTGCAGGGAAGATTTCTGCCCAAACTGAGCTCTCCCAGCCCCTCTGCATGGCCTGTGCTGCAATCCCAGACACGCCACCAGCACGGCGTGCCAGCAGGCTGCTGGAGAACCTCCAGCCCAGGGGGCTTGGGGAGGGGGGGAGCACCCTCCATCCCCGGGGCCACCCTGACCCTCTGCCCTGCCCCCGTTCCCAACCCAGCCTGAGCATCCCTGAGTAAAAATAGAAATCCAGCTGCCTATCTCCTGGCAGCCAGAGCACATCGACAGGGTGACCTCACCGCAAGGCAAGTCCCAGCATGTCCAGGCAAGCCATGGCAGGTAGCAGGGGGGGATGTTTCGACACCCTGCCCGGGCCACCCTCCAGCCCTCCCTGCCGGGGTCAGGCGCCCATCGCCCCGTCCTCACCCCACTGCCACGGCCCAGGTGCCACCCCGGAGCTCCGCAACCCAGATAAAGCTTCGCCCTGACTCACGATCACAGGTTGCTGGAGCCACCGGGGAGGGAAGGACCAGGGCCGGGTCACCGTCCCCTCCCACGGGGATGGCGCTGCCTTCGGCAGCCTCCGCAAAGCAACAAACAGCTTCGCAGCTTCCCGCAGCTCAGCTGGGGAACCCCAAAACTCAGGCAAGGGGGTGATGCAGGTGCATTGAAACCGCACCCCGGTTGGCGGGGAGCTGAAGGCACTCCTGGGACACACCCCACACCCCTACCAGCCCCACTCAGGACCAGTTACACCAGTCGGGGGAAGGCCCGGGGAGCGGGAGGGGCCGGGAGCACCCGCACCCGGGGCAGGGG
>NW_020799137.1:110592-128265 GCF_003259725.1 Athene cunicularia
CTGCTCACCGCGTCGCCCGGGATTTCCCTCCCGCCCCGCCCCGGCCGCGGTTCTGTGTGTGGTGTGTGTGTCCCCCCATCCCCAACACCCCCCCCAGTCCCGGACCCCGTTCCCGGGGGTGTGCGCGGTCCCAGCGGGGAGCGGGGCGTGCCGGGATCCCGGTCACCGGGAGCAGGGACCCCCTTCCTCGGGGGTGGAGGGGTCCCCACGTCAGGAGATACAGGGACCCACTTCCTAGAGGGGGTGCAGGGACACCCCCTCCCCTGTAGGGGACGGGGGACCCCCCCATCAGGGATGCAGGGAACCCCTTTCCAGGGGGGAGTCTATGGACCCCCCATCAGGAGATGGAGACACACCCCATTAGGGGTGCGGGGACCTCCCTGTGGAGGACAGAGGGGCCCCTTTCCCTGGAGATGCAGGGACCCCCCCACCAAGGGATACGGGGGTCCCCTGGCCCCCCGGCCCAGCCAGGCTGCAGGGGGGTGTCTCCATCCCACCTGGGCTTTCCTGCCCCCCCGGGTCACTGTAGGAAGGGGGATAACGGATGAAGAAAGGGGTGACTGAGCCCCTCAGGGTGCCCCCCTCGGACCCACGGCAGGATGATGCTCCCCGGGTCCACAGGCACTGCCTGACCCCCTCCTGGGCCGCGCAGGCTGCTCCTGGCCTCTCCTGATGGATTTTCTCCCCCAGGTCTGGCTCCCCTCTGCCCTCTGAACCCCCCCGGCACCCGGCTGCGGCCGGAGAAAAGCGTTTGGGGAAGGAACTGCTGGTCTGAGTCCTGCAGGCTCCGGGGCAGGGATGAGGAGGAGGAACAAGTCTGTGCATGTCCTGCAGGAACCTGCGGGGAGGATTTGGAGGGATCTGTGGCTTATCTGGAAAATCCATCCAAGTCCACAGGCAGGAAAGGTCCGAGCCCAGGGCAGCTCCTGCCGGGGTTAAACTGCAAGGCCGGAGGGCACCTACCCCTGTGCTGCGGAAGGACCCGGGTCAGTGGGTCTGATTCTGCCCCACGGTGCGAGAGCTGATGCCCCCGGGGTTGCTTACCTGGTGTACGGGGTGGGGGCGTATGCTGCAGCACCCTCCCGGCGTGGTGTAAGCCGCCCAGGCACCCCGGGCACCCCAGCTTGGGCAGCAAGGGTGTGACCGTGGTGAACTCCCGTGGGGCACAAGGAGGTGGGAGCACTCTTCCGAGTGACAAAGACCAGGTTAAAGCGGCCCCTTGGCAGCGCCAGGCACCCTCGAAGGCCCTTGGAGCTGGTGGGTGTTGGGGTGCTGAGCAAATCCCTCGGTGTGCAAAATGCTCGAGCATTTCCAGGCTGGACCAGCAGCTTCCCACCGGCCTGAGCAGCTGGAGAATATGTTTGGGCATGTTTGGCTGGAGGCTGCCACACGCCGCAGCAGCGTTTGCCATCACCGGTCCCTGCTCCGTGGTGCTGGGCCTTGGTGCTTGGGTCATTGTCAGCTCCTCGGCTGCCTCTGGGTGGGCACGGTGGGATGGGGAGGAAAGGTGAAAGGAGGATGGAGAATGTGAAAGCATCCTGAATTAATACTACACACTGCAGAAAATCCATCCTGGCAAATTGCGGATGCTCCTGAATCCAGCCTTTCTGTTCATAACCCGCAGGGAAAGGAGGGGGCGAGCTGGAACAGCCTTTCCTCGCAGGGAAGCTGTCGCTGCTGTTTCCCACGTGAGAATGGTTTTTTTTTGCTCCTGGTTGCAAGGAGCAGCTCTGAGAGCCGCAGTGCGGAGGGCTGGATGCGTCGCTGTGCGGGAGCAGCTCATTTCCCCGCCAACCGCCAGCCCCGCTCCAGCTGCGGGGTGCTGGTTCGCTCCCTCTGGGTGCGAGGAAGATGCGGTCGGCACTGAAGCGGAGCCCGACGGGCCGTGGGCTTCCTCCCCCGGCCAGCGCAGCCTCCAGCCACGACCTGGGGCTCTCGGATGAAGCACCATTTACTGAGAGGCTCCTCACCGCTTAAACCAGCTCTTTTTTTTTTTTTTCTTTTCACAAAAGCCCCCCTTCCCAAGTACACAAAAGGGAATAGGAATGTCAAAACCGGCAGCTTTTTAAATGAGCCCCCGAAGTGGCAGAGGAAGGAGTGGCCTTGCTTGTGCAATTCGCAGCGAACTCCAGTAACCGCTGATGAAAGGCGAGGGATTAAAAAAGCAGAGTGACACGAGACAATCGACCAGCCCAGCTGATGCGAACATCCCCAGTCACACAGGGCCTGTGCTCCAGTGCAAAACCAGCCAGAAAATAAATCAGATGTAGATTCTTCCCTTAGGGAAGTAGCTCTATAATTATCTCTGTGATTTTTTTGGTGGGGTGGGGGTCCACTCCCTGCACCCCAGGGTTCGGGGGGGGGCAGGTTTCTGGTTGCTGCAGACTCCACTCGTGTTCCCCTTCCTTGTGCTGGGAGCTGGGGAGCTCTGGCTCCGTGGTGGCATCACAGGAGACCCCAGCAAGGTTACTGGGTTACTGGAAATGGGAAGTGGGGAGATCAACAGCGTCAGGGTCTGGGTCAGAGAGTCCATGGTCAAGTCTGCAGTGGCATCATCACAAAAAAAGGGGAAAAAAAAAAAGTGTGATTAATACAGAAGGCGGTACAGGAACTTTGGGAAAAAAAAAAAAAAAGAATCCCACAGGTGACTCATGATGTTCAGCCCCAACAAGACGTAGTAGGAGGAGGTCAGAGGCGCGGGGCTGGCGACCAGGATCGGCGCCTTTCCTTCTCACCATTTATTGCCACCGCGGGGGTGCTGTCACCCCCCTCACCCCAGGCTCGCCCTCCCCGAGGGGTGTCCCAAACCCCCACCCAGGAGGGGTGTGACTGTGGGAGAATCCACCCTTGTAATTTGCTTGAAAAACCCATCGTAACACCTGGAAGCAAAAGGAACACATTAAATGAACGCATATTTCACGGCCTTCAAAGCAACCTTCTTCCCAGCACCGGGAGCACTGAAGCACCACGCGGCAGTCGCTGCCTGGGCTGGGGACCCTCGGGAGCGTTTCCCTCCCGGGGGAATCTCCCCAGGTGGGTCCCGCAGATGCCGAGGGGTGAGGAAGCCACTGCAGACATGGATGCAAATACATTATTCATAGCGGGCAGAGCTGGTGCGTGACTCAGCCCGTCCTCAGCGCCGGCACGGCCAGAGCCTCGTCAGGGGAACGTGCCCAGGCACATCACCTCTGACACCACGTCTCATCCTCTCTGAGGACGTGGGGAGCAGCACCCTGAAAAGCCAAAGGGGACGTAGGTGGGAGCTTCAGCTCAGAGTGGGGGGAATGGTTTGAGCTGGGTGAAGAAATCAGGGGTCGGATGCCCCAACCTCGAGTGGGAAGGTGGAGAACGGGGGAACAGGAAATCCTGACCCCAAAGCAAAGCACCAAACGTGCCAGGGAAGGATCTCGGCACGTTGGATGGGAATCACAGGCTGAGGTCCAACCCATGCTCATAACAACTGTTTTAAATGCACGTGAACACCTACATGCGAAGACTTTATAAAGGCTGAATGCAAAATGTCATTAATATATAAGCAAGTGGTTGATCTGGAAATGTTTTCCCAGACACAAGCCTGCCAGCGCCGACTGCAGAAACGAAGGGATCTGCGTGGTTCCTCACCCAGCCCTCCCTGGCAGCGAGGCAGGTTTGGAGATTTGGTGGTTAAAGGGGTACGTGGAGTGAGTGTTTTAGTGAGGGAACGTAATATTCCTGTTAGATCAACCAATGTAGGGGGAAGAAACAGCCAAGAGTTGGCAGATGGACATCCCTCAGGTCTTTCGGGATGGAGCTGGCAATGCCGGATCAAGGCACACTGTGTGATTTTTTCAAGCTGGGATAAACATAAGCTCTGTAAAAACCTGAATTTCTGCCCAGGGAAACAACCTGAGAACAGGGGAACTAACATGAGACCTCCAACCCAGCACGGAAAGCAGGGACAAGCACACGGGGTTTGGGGTTCGGTCCTGCGAAACGCACCATCCTACACCCCAGAGGTCTGAGCAGGGCTGTCACCCACCTCTCCTGGGGCACAGGGGTGGCTCTCTCCCTCCTCGAACAGCCTTTACTCGCAGGAGCACCCCAGGCAGGTGTGAAACCGCTCGGCTCAGGAAAGCGGAGTGACAGGCACTCACTAGAGGTGTAAGAGGCTCTGCTGGGGACAAAGCCCCAAAACAAAGCCTCGTGTATTCAGGCAGTAAAAACCCACTTCAGCAAGATTCAAATCCCCAAGATTTTTTTTTTTTTATTATCTCTACTAACAAGCTTTTTTCTTTTAAGTGGGAAACGTGAAGGCTCTTAATGAAACACTCACGCTCCAGCAAAAGTCTAAATGAACCCAGTGTTCGGCTGAATGGCATTTATATCCCAGCGAAGACTGTTTTCCCATCAGCTCTTTGAAGTGCCCAATTAAGTGATTTTATACTAATAGGATTTTCCCAGGAAAGAAAGACAAGAATGACAAAACGCTGAATGCTTGATTAACTCTGCCCCTAAAAGAACTCGGATCGTGTTAATTGACTGTTTCCCTGCCATATACAGCCCTTGTTTGCTCCATTTATGAAGGCATTTTGATGAGACACCGGACCTAGCAGAGTGGAAATAGAGTCCCACCAAACACAAATGGGGGATGAGACAGTCCCTAAAACAAGGCCTTTGCTTACTGGAAATATTCCTGGATGCGAGAGCTGGGCTATGAATTGGTCGCTTCATTCAGCCCCTCACTCATTTTCATCCAAGATTGTTTTTAGCCCCATTCATAGTCATTAACGTAATTGCTTCACTGACTTTCCATGAGCAGCTTGGAAGCTTTGTGGGTTTGTGGTTTTTTTTTTTGCTGGCAGCAAAGGACCTCATTGTTCAGAGCCCGGCGAGGGCGGCAGGGAGTACCTGGCTTCGAACCTCGGGCTTGTTTGCCTGTTTATTTACTTGCTGCTTCACCTCATTGACTACAACCGAGAGCAAGGCAGGACCGTGCAGGCGGCCAGCACCCACCGAGGGGCATGGACACCTCGCTGGGAACCGGGGCGAACGGCTCCAGCCTTTTGCAAAGCTCCTTGTGGGGAATAAGGTCCATCTGAAACGTCTGCAGGTTGGTTTTTTTTTTTGGCAGCCAGCACTTCCCCCCAGGCATCTCAGCGAGGCCAGGGGAAGCGTTCCCAGGTGGCAGTGGGCAGGGGGGGAACAGGACAGCTCCAGGCCCCACTGGGACCTTCCTCAGCAGGATTCCCCGTGTGGGTGGGAACAAGCCAGGATCGTTCCTGCGGTGTAGGATTCCCCGGCCCTCGGTGGATCCTGGAGCAGCCAGGCCCATGGGAAGCTGCCGACCGACGTAACTTCTTCCCAACGGATGACACGTGTGCACGGTGCTGCTGGGGAGGGATTTCACAGAATCCCAGAATCATCCAGGTTGGAAAAGCCCTTGAAGCTCCTCCAGTCCAACCACGAACTCACCCTGACCGTTCCCAACTTCACCAGATCCCTCAGCGCTGGGTCAACCCCATTTGCTGCTCCCCGAGCTGCGGTGTTGCCTCAAATCCATCGGGAGCACAACCTGGGCCTTTATAGCCACGCGTGAGGAGGAGGTGACTACGGAAAGCTGTTGACTAACGCTTGCTCACGATTGTAAGCTTTAAAAATAATCCCTGATTCGGCGGAGCACCCTCCGCCCAGAGCAGTCAGACACCAGGATGTGCCCCGTCTCACGGAGGCAGCAACACCGAACCCCGAACCCGCAGCTCCAGGGGACACGTGTCGTCCCGCCCGCCCATCCCGGCGCTGCCTCACCCCGGGTCAGTGTTTCCTGGGATCTCCCTGCTCATGTCACACGTTTGGGGAATCCTGTCACCCCTGGGGAGGGCGGGCACGGGGTCGTGATTCACTTCGCCGTTGTGCTGGGGGGCGAGGAGTGGGGCTGGGTGTGGGGCAGAAGAGGGGGAAGGAGCAGAGCCAGGGGCGGATCAGCCCCATGGCACCGCGGGTTGAGAGATGCCTGAAACAGCATCTGCAGGAGGGCAGCACCCAGGCCACGTGCCACAGACAGACAGATGGACGGATGGACAGAGGGACGGACAGACGGACGGACAGATGGACAAAGGGATGGACAGAGGGACAGACAGAGGGATGGATGGACGGACAAAGGGACCGACAGAGGGACAGACAGACGGAGGGACGGACAGACGGCCAGCCGGCCATCTTGCATGGTGCCTCGCGCTGGTGCCCAGCCCTGTGCGGGGCAGAGGCGGTGGGAGGGGACAGCCCTGTGTCTACAACTCCCAGTAAAGCCGTCGGTGATGACACAACAGCCGCCGCCCAGACCCAGGGTAAGGGTCGGCTGCACCGTTCCTCGCGTTGGTGATGCACAGCGGGAGTTCCTGGAGCAGGGGTGAAGGAGCAGCTTTCACCCCGTGCTGAACGTCCACCGGCCTCGACACCGAGCGGTGCCGGAGCTGCCCACGGCGCCACGGTGGAGCTCCCCTTGGTTCCACCTAATGGGGCTCTGAGTCGGGGACTTCCTGGTGCCAATTGAAAAAACCTTTTTCTTTTGGTTTCTGCCACCCTCACCCGTTTCACTGCCTCGCCTGTGAGAATCCACATTACATCAGAGAAAGGAAATTTGCTGAATCTTGGAGCTGCTGTCAGTAATGTAACAGAGGCTGGAAATGGGTTAAAAATGTCCCATATGTCACCTGCCAGCAGCGATGCTGCAGCAGAGCCCTTCTCGTCCTCCCGGAACAAACTTGGGCTTTGTAGAAGACCAAAAGATTTACAGACGATCAACTGCAATCTGCCACAGAGAGAGCAGGAAGGAGACAAAGAGGGAGACGGGAGGTTGTGAAACATGAAAACCTGAAAATGTCTATAGATCAAAAAATACCCCACCAGTCCCTATCAAACTGGGCCCGTGCAGGGGAACTCTTGACTCCAAATCTGGGGAACACTCAACCACGAGTTCCTGAGTGGGACATGTCAAGCAGGCAGCCAGAAGAATTACACTGGCGGGAGCAGCAGCGTACCACACCTGAAGCCTATCTCTGTGGCTGGGGCAACCTCCTCCCAAAAAGCTTATAATAGACCCATGAAAAGCTGATCAATCCACCATTTACTAGCAGCAGGAAGCACGGCCCCTGGTCCAGCCGGCGGGCGTTCTGCGGTGACCGACCGCGTTTTAATGCGACAGCAAATAATGTCAGGATTAGTCAGAAACGAGCGACTGCAAACACTTTATAGCAAAGACCAAGTGTGAGCCCAAAGACCATTGGCATCGGTGGGGAAGACTGGGTGGGGCAGCGGGGGCTTCCCCCGCAGAGACGCTGCTGAATATTGCTGAATATTCATGGACAAAGCGGCCTCTGCACGCAGCTGAGATAATGCTTCTCTCTCACAGCTGCCTGTAGCGATCTTCCAGCCGGCTCCAAAGTGACACCCAGGGTGACATGGGTGCCTCACCCTGATACGGCTGCTCCACCCTGATACCGTGGCTCCGACGGAGGGTGCAGCTTGCCAAGAGCCTTTCACACCACGGCTTCGTCCCTGGTGGCGTCAGGCAGCGGCGCGGGGTCTGCACGTGCTCTCGGGACATCCCATCCCACGGGTGCGTTCCTGTGCTGCCCAGAGAAGAGCCCGGGGACGGCACAGTCTGGCTCTGACTGGAGCAGGATGAATCCTGGGGTACCACAGGCAGGTTGTGGAGTAACACCACTGAAATTGGTGGTAGAATCTAGCTGGGAAGGAGGTACATTTCCCTCTTCCGATTGGGATGACTCCCTCAGAAAATCTGACAGCTAAAATTACTTTTGAGGGATGATCAGAAACACCACTTGAATCAATGTGAAGATTTGTTCAACTAAGAGTTATGTCAGCTACTAAATTATTAAATAATAGATGAATGAATCACTTGAGAACATAGCGTTCCTATTGCATAGTCTATTTTATATTTGTCTGGATCTCATGTTTATTTTAGGCCACAACAGTATTTGTCTGAAGGGCACTCACAGAATGGGACTGATGGGGGTGCCTCAGCCATCCAGGAGAAGATCCTCAGTGAAACTTTAGAAATGAAACAGAAAGCTGAGACAGCGACAGTATTTCTAGGAAGCCAGAACGTTTCTTGCGTGGGCTGGCAGGCTGGGATGCTGCTTCGGCTTCAGCAACAGCTTGATGAAGGGACTTCAATAGTTGCCAAGTGAAAACTGTCTTTATTTTGCCTCTTTTTGACAGGTTGAGATGTGGAATGGAAGGTAGCTGCGTCTCAGCAGCTGGGAACCGAGACCCGCCTCCTTCCGGCAGGTCTGGTGCTGCGCTGTCGCCTCGCCAAGCGGGATCCAAGGTCGAACCGGAGCGACTGGAACTGTGCTTCCGCCCTTCGCCCTCCTGTTTGCCAAAGGGGTTGATGCTCCATTTTTTTCACTTTTTTTCTTTTCTCGTTAAGTTCCATCAGCACTAAAGCAGGATGATTCATGATGGTGGCTGTAGCTCAGGTTTAGTGACGGTGTTTCTGGGGTGTGATCTGAACGTGGGGATGGGGACAGGGATTACAACCAGCAGAAATGGGAGAAAGTTTGTGGAATGTTCAGCTGCTTCGTGGATGTCCTGGTTCAGCTAGGATAGGGTTAAGAGAGAGAAGGGGGAAGGGATCTCCAGCCCGGTTATTCATACCATGCTGATGTCAGGTCCGGCCGTGGGAGCGCGGGAACTTTTTCCTTTGTAGCTTTGGTCGCAGGAAGCACGGGGCTGTCCGTAACCACTGCGGTACTTCTCTGTATATCTTTTGTCTTGTTCACTGTTATTGCTGTTTATTGTTGTCATCATTGCTACTGTTGTTGTTCAGATTGTTTATCACACAATGTCTTCTTATTTTAACCCCGGGTTTGTGCCTCACTGCCAGCCTGACTGGCTGGAGGTGGGGAAGGGGCAACAGCAATGTGGTCTCCGGTTCTGGCAGGGCCTAAACCACCACAGCGGATCTTTATGTCAGGAGACATTGTGGCAGCTTGTGGTGACAGGATCATGAGTAAAAGAAAGTAAAACTGGAAACTGAAAAGAGGCCAGGTTAGCAGCGGTGAGTTGTGCTGGCAGATCCCCCCTGAAGCACCACGGAGACGTTGGGAGATGAGGCAGATCCTGCCCCTGCTGGAAGCACCGGCTGCTGAGGGAAGAGCCAAGGGCCCAGTGCAGCTTCTCTCGTGTCTCCTCTGACTTCAAACAAAAAGAAATGCAAAGACAGAGTATGAGATGCAAGCGATCGTCTATCAAGAATGTATTTTAGTTCCTGGTGTGACTGGAGTAGAGTACGGCCCAGCTCCAGCAGTGTGATCCTTTGGTGGTAACTGCAGCGGCTTCCCAAAGGCAGCTGAAACACGTTTTTTTAAACTAAAAGTTGGGGTTCTGTCAGATTGCAGCTTCTCACCCAGGCCGGGCCCTGGTGAGCTGAACCTGTCACAGGTCAGTGGAACACATCCCATTGACAGAAAGAACATATTTCACCTCTCCGTTTTCTAAGTGCGAGGCGCATTCTTAAAATTATCTTCTCTGCCAATGAGCAAAGAGCAGCATGTACATAAAAAGAAAAAATATAAATCCCTTTTTTCACAAAACCATTTGCACACAATACTCTCCCTAGGGAGAGTGTGAGAAAGAACAAACTGCTCATCATCAGAGGGTAGTTCTGATGCGCTGAGGCCCCGCGCCGACGGGCGGCCGAGGAGCCCGGCAGGATTAACCTCAGGGGGCCTCCGCCAGGCAAAACAGGGGCAGAGAAACCTCCCCCCAGACTAAACGCAGCTTAACACGCCAAACTGAGTACCACGAAATCGGGCCTGGAAACAACTCAGAAAGCAGCAGACAGTAGATTCCTCCGTCCCCCGGGAGCCTTCAGAGCTGGGCTGTTGCCAAGGGTGGGGTGAGAGCCACCCAGTTCTGCCGAAGAACCCCCGGAGAGCGTCTGTCTGTCCCCTTCTGGCCAGGACAGATCGCTTGGCGGCTCTTCCTGGTTTAAGAATTGCTCAGGGATGTTCCTGGCCTTAGAAGGTCAACACAAACACTTTCTTGTCAATTTAATTTCAGGGTTGACTTTAACCAGGAGCCACAATACTGTACGTGGTGCTCCCAGGCTGGTTACCCCCTCACAGAAGCAAACTGGAAGCCTTAAATCCATGTGTGTTGCTGCATTAAAAATAACACTTGTTAATGATACCCTGGCAGAAGGGCTGTTCGCAGTCAGTATTTATACATTTCCCATCCCTCTCTACAAGTTACTAATTTTGTTCCCCATCAAAACCCCACCTGATTACATAAAACCAGTAGTCTGCTGCGAGGCAGCAGTTCTTGAGTCAGCCTAAGGGCCAACTTCTGCATTCAGCTCAGGACGAAAATACGAAGTCAGAAACCTGAAACCAGTGAACACTCCCCATTCTGCAGACTGCCCTGCACACGAAAACCACAACGCGTTTCCCTGCAGCGTCCGCTGTCTCTGGTGCTTCAGATTTCTCTCTCTCCTTTCCCTGGGGTAGCTGAAACTACTGAAGGCTACTTGTACCCCCGCCGATGCCGCCCCTTGGTGTGACCGCAAGAGGAAGCAGGCGGGAGCCGGCTCCCAGGCAGCACGTCGGCAATCCTGCCACAAATCAAACCCCGGCAGAAGCGCGTCTTAGAAAAGGGAAGGCGGCCGTGTGTGGCACATGATACCATCTGGGGCCTTGCTGCCTTTCACCCAGCACACGCAGCCCCGCAGCGCTCAACATCCCGAGGCCGAACCTGAGCCGGACTCAGCAGGACGGGAGCCCCGACCCGGCTGATGGGGCCGCCCCGACCTCTGCCGGGGAACCGCGACAGTGCGCGGCCACAGCACCCGCCGCGGGATCACTGCACCGGGGCCCTGACCCTGCCTACACGGCCCTGCCAGCAGCAAAGCCCCGGGCAGCGGCGCTGACCCTCGCACAGAAGGAAATTCCCTGGGCCAAGCCCACCAGATCACGTCTGTCTTTCAAGCTCAGGGTGCTCCCAATTTAAGACCGTTTAGGGCTGGGGGCGCCCTTCACACCGTCTGCAGCCTTCCCGGTTTTCAGCAAACAGGTCAGTTCTGCTCACACCACAGTGGGGTTTGGGCCAGGGGCTGCCGAACTCCTGGTCTGAGCAGTTAAATGCATGCATGAAGACAGGTGTTGCCACCTTGACTGACTGCTGCACCTGTACTGGGCACACCCCTCTTTCAGAGCCTGTAAAGCAGCAGAATTTTTCCACTGCCGCTTTGCCATCATGTTGTCCTCACCTTGGCAGCACAAGTGAAGGAAATTAAACCACAATTGTTCAGTACAACAGATTTAATCTGAACACACACAACTGATACAGCCTCTCTCGGGCAGTCTGTGAACTCACTGCACTCATGTGAGGGAGAATGAAAGCCCTGGCCTAGGGTGCAGAGCAATGACAGGGAGGGACCTGCAATGTAGAGCAGCACCTGACCCTTCCCAGGCACGTCCCAGCACCATCTTAGTCCAGACCACACTGAATTTAAACCACGCTGCGCCATGTTCCGTGATGCAAATGTACATACAGGTACTACTCAAGTGAAATACTGAACAACAAGTTGTAACCAAAACTTTAATCCCAAGGATCTCACAAAAGACATTTTACAAGTGACATGAAAATTCTTGTACAGTAAAGAAATGTTTAATTCCTAACTTTTACAATGTACCATTACACACTCAACCCACCCACTCCAGCTGTCAGTTCTGCTGTGTATTTGGTCTATTCAGAGGTTCTGGAATAGATGGTCACCAACAATCACCTATTTAATTAGTACTCTAGTCACATGAAGTACAAAATTAACTGACCACACGGCTAAAAATTTATATTCCATGTAATATAAAGTAGCTCGGTTCCAGGTAATGGAAGTCAGAACTAGAGCTCGGGATGCCACTGCAGCTCAGCCATTCCCTTTCCCAGGCCACCCTCGGCGTTCCTGGCTGTTTCTGCACCCCACTCGGCACAGACCGACGCTTCCACAGTGACCACGTCCCCACTGCACAGAGTCCCAGCAAAACAGAGCCCAGCGGGTCAAGACCAGACGCACTCTTCTACCTAAGCAAGACAAACTGCTTCCCATTCAACACAAACAAACAACCGTGCGTAACGGTACATTGTGAAGTGATTAATATTACAAATCATATGATCTGCTCAGAACCATATACAGATTCACATCTTTACATTTGCCACCTGTTACAAGATACAAGGAACAAAGCAAGTTCAACAGCTAAAACATTTTAAAAATGCACCAAGCTTTATGAAGTTTCAAAACAAAACAATGTTCTGTACATACTCCTCCTGTCCTCAGATCTAATGAGTTCCTGTACACAGCTCCTGCTCACAGTCTTATTTCCTCTCATTTGACCTGGAGCGACTGAAGAAGAAGAGACACATTAGTATCCAGAGGCCAAGAGCAGATTTTACCTTAAATCCCCCCAACCCCAATGACATTAAGTAGATGATATTTCAGCATTTTAAGAATACTGCTCATTTAAGAAAACTTGAGTATTGAATTTAAGGTGAAGAACCTTGTAGGACACTACAGATTCTCCACCACAACTCTCTTCAATATTATCAAACCACGGCAACGATCATCTCTACAGATTTACTCAAACTGCTAACCATGGCAAGACTCATCCTACCTGCGAGACCTGGAGAAGGAACGAGAAGGCTTGTGATTCCTCTCCCGTGAGAGTGATCTCTCTCTTCTTCTGTCTCTGGAGAGGGACCTGTTAAAGACAACAATGTAAGATGATTGCAGCATCAAATCAAATCTGAATGAGGTGAACCATGCGATCTGAAGAGCTTCCCTTCAGCACCTTAAGGTTTTTAACTATTCAAGCAGGAGAAACCTGATAAAGATCATATTAGTCTTTCCTTCAGGTAAGAATAATCAGCTTGAGCCGTACAACACAGCTTAAGTCATGCTGTAAACAGGCAACCGCAGTTTAAACTGGTGCCTCGGCTAACCTGGCGTGTCCATGTGGACTTACACATCCCTCACAGCAGCGCAGCCTCCTGTGCTGCAGGAACAAAAATCGCACATGAACTCTGGAGGCTTCAAAGCTCCCAACACAAACTGCATCACCATCACCTAACGCTCTGCAGTACGGAACAGCAGAACATGCTCATGATGTTTTTTCATCCCATGTTGTGGCTCTTGGGATCTGGAGGAAAGTAGCATGTGAACACAGAAACTTTTAAAGAAAAATTGGCAGGAACCTTGGACAGCTGCAGAACAGAAAAACTAGTTACTGCCATTCTTAGTATCCTTTAACTGCTAACCCTGGAATCTCAAACAGCTGTGTAAATTATTAACTCCAGGCAAGCAACAGGACAGCAGTAAGCCTCTTTCTCCCTTTTACCAAGTTACAACACCTCCCCGGGACTCCACACAGCCCAAACGTCACACTGCTTTGGTTTGTTTCTTTTCAAACCTCCCCAAGAGAACAGCCCATGCTGTCACAAACTGCTGCGTACCTGCTGCGGCTGCGAGAAAAGCTTCTCCTTCGTGGTGATCTAGAACCAGAAAAAGAAATGTGAGGCTTTTTATCAATTCTTTTAGCATTAATGTGGGTGAGGCATTTCCCAACTTGTCAAACTCACTGTTGGGCCCAGGGAACGTGCCAAGAATAACTGGCATCCATCATCCAATAAAAGGCATGGAAAGATTAGGCAGTAAAACAAAGCTCAGTGTGAACAGCACGTTTCCAACCACGAATTCACTTTAACTAAGAATGCTTCAAAGCAGACTTGTCCAAAGCAACACTTTCCATTTCAACTAAATACACTGCCCAGAACACCACACCAAAGTCCCACAAGTGGTTCCAATAAAAAAAAAAAAATTAAAAAAAAGCACAGACCAAATGTTTTGGAACCCATGCAAGCCAAAAAGGTCCATAACAAGACATAAGAGATACCAAGTGGAAAAAAAGTGAAAATGCGCTCAGTGTAAATATTGATAATGCCATTAAGTGCTACATTAGAACTGCATATCTGTGATTGTCATTTTTAATGCCATAGAGTGTGTTTAGACTATTTTCTTAAAAAAATAAAAAATAAAAAAAATAACCTTAGCTCGGCCCAGTTCATCCCAAAAAGTAATTGTTTTAAGTTTTGAAAACTGTTAGTAAAACCATTTAAAGGTGATAGGATTTTTCTGGCAAGGAAAAGCTAAGTTTGTTAGAGCTTTATTAAAAATTTAGTTTGGCATCTCACATGCAAATATACTGGTTTTTACGTTATTCACAGTGTAAGAGCTTCCGTATCACCCTTAAAAGTTTTCTCAAGCAACATATGTACGTTACCACTCAATTATGCACAGCCAGCCTTTGATTGAGAAAAGTAATTACTTATAAGCCGCTTACTCCTTATTTTAACCAGCAGTAAACTGTATAAGCAGGAAAAACTTACTAGTTTTTGGTTTCAACAAGCTAGAAATGGTGAGGTGAGGCTGCCGGACTGACTGCCAAGAAGAATTTGCTGAAAAGGTTTTGCCAGATGTTGCGTTGTATTTAGTTGGTTGGCGAAGGGGGTGTTGTGGATTTTTCCTGCTTTTTTGTTAGCCGAAGGCTGCTGCTGTAGTTGTTGTGAAGACATTTGGTAAATAAACAGCTGAGCTGATTGGCCGGGAATGTGTGGGCGGTCGAGGTGGCTGCTGCCGATTTGGTTAAGGTTGGAGAGAAGGCTGAGAGAAAACAGCATGCTCGGGAACCAAAGGGCGGTGCAACCTGACGACTGGCCATGCCTGGGTCATGTGAAACGACACCAGCCAAGCTGCATGGGGCGCGCTGGTCACATGACGCTGAAAGGGCTAGTTGACTGGCTAATGCAGACTCAGAGGGTGGTGAGAAGAGACATGATGGTGACTCTGTAACGGGTTCATTTTTATTAATAGATGGACCAAAAAGCATAAAAAAAATGAAAAACAAGCCATCAGTACAACCATCTATTAGCTAACAAATACTCCTAATGTGTTATTTTTCAACAGCAAAAGGGTAAGCTTGAAACCCTGACTTGTGAGGACTTCACTCACCTGCAACAGGTAAATTCAGTCCTGCAAAAACCACGTTGCAGATTTAAACCGCCAGACAAGCTAGTCTGGGTCCAAGAACGTGCCAGTTACCAAAAATCCTGCTATATTTTAGAGCTGGGTTTGCAAACCTCAAGTGACAGGATCGTCACACGATGGTTTAATTCCAAACTACCGCTAAAGTGTAAAGATTCTAGATGTTTAGAGCAACTGTTACTTGATCTATTATTAAACAGCTGCCTGCTTGGAAAGTATTTCAATTGTGCAAACAAAGCGGAGAAACACATCTGTATGGAAATGCTAAGCTGCTGTATGTCATGTTTTGCCATTATGGAATAAAGGAAAGGAACAGCCTAAGTTGAAGTATGGGGAAGAAAGGGAAAGTGTGACTAGAAGATGAGCAGATTTTAGGAGGAACGAGGGTAGGTCCAGGATAGAGGGCACTGACTACCAACTTGCACAGTGACCTAAGGACAAAAGCCAACATTCAACACAACTTAAGTTCACCTCGATTTTGTGGGGGTTTGTTTTTTCCTTTTTTTTAGCATTTGCCATCTCCAAATTGTGATCAGATAGATGAACGTTATCCATCAACATGCTTTTAAAAAGCCTGCTTCTAGGATGCTAAGTGGTAACAGTGCCAACAGCTCTATGAGTGTACTTTGACCTAGGGTACCTGCGACGAGGAGGAGGACTTCTTCTGCGATAGTCATCTCGAGGACGCCTGCCCCAGGATGGAGGTGGCCCACGGTTCCGACTCCGTTTCTCACCATTGGAGAGCTCCACTCTGACACGACACCCACAGAGGGTTCTGGGAAAAGAGATTGAAATTAGTTAGCGTTTCCAGGGACAAGCCTGCGTGCACAAGAAACCCTAGGAAATTGTTAGTGAAAAGAGGCAACAAGAGGAGAAAAACAACATTCTGGCTATACACATTGAAGTACACAGTATTCAGTCTACAAAAGCAGACTCCAGGCATGACAGACAAAAGGTTCAGCTGCTTCTGAAAGCTCGCCATGCTATGAAAGCAGGCAGAGAAGGAACCAAGAGTGTCTCCCTCCTCTTTATAGTAGCACTACCTTGAATTTAACCAATACAGACCAAAGGGTCAAAGTCATGACTAACTTGGGAGTCTAACCCCAAAATGTAAAATTAACTGTCCCAGTGCTATTCTTGCACTATTAAGGCCTTATATCACTATACAAATAAGTAGTACATGACAAACGTATCAAGTCCCTGGTTTTGCCAGTTGAAGCTTCCCAATTTAAATTGTACCACTACCCACAATTTCTCTTGTGTTCACCAGGCAAGCCAAACACATAAGCAGCACATTTTACCTTCCATCTAGTTCTCTTACTGCATCAGCTGCATCTCGTGGATCTTCAAATTCCACAAAGGCAAAACCAGGAGGATTTCTTGCCACCCATACGCTGCGCAGTGGTCCGTAGTAGCCAAAAGCTCGCTCTAATTCAGTTTTGTTGCCATTGTTTCCAAGGTTACCCACATAAACCTTGCAGTCCAGCGGACAAGAGTCGCGATGCATTGCTAGGACAAAAAAAAGCTCATGTATACTTAACAGACAGCAAGTGTTTCTTTATTTACAAAGGAAGCAATTCTGTTGGTTGCTTTTCCCAGAAGCGACAGCAGTGATATGATCTGACATGATAAACATTTACCTGTGTGGAAAGGGCGGGGGGAAGAGTATGTTTTAAAACCGAACAGAAAAGTCATCTACTATCTCGCAACCGTAATTAAAATTCAACATTTTAGGGAATTTCGTTTACTTTTAAGGCCCGCAACTTTCCGTGGGGCTGTTTCTCTGCGCCCCTCTGCCCCTGGGCTGCAGCGGGGACCAGGCCTGCAGGGGGAGCGCTGCGCCGGAGCAGGGCTCCATTGTTCTCGGAGAGACACTCGGGGGAAAGTGCACAGGCCGGGGGGAAAATCAGCGCCACCTCCGGCGGAGACCACGCCGGGAGCGCTCGGGGAATCCCTCCAGAGCGTTTCCTCAGCGCTGCATACGCGGCGTGAGGAACCGGCGCTCCCCTCGAGCGGCGGAAAAGACGCCGCACCACCCCCTGCCCAGCCGCACCTCGCCTCACTGACCACAGCCGCAGAGAAACGGCGGCGAACGGGCTCTTTAAGGCAACCCGTAGCCTACCCGCCTTCTCCCCGCCCGGCTTTCCTCAGCGCAGCGGCAGCCGCCGCCCGCGGCCTAGCTTTACAAAATGGCGGCTGCTCTTTGTTTGCCGCCACCGGGCCCCGCCGCTTCCATCCGCCCTGCCGAGGACCGAGACCGCGGGTGCCGCCTCCCCCCCGCCTTCCGAGGTGAAGATCCTCACCGATGCTAAGAGGGAGGGCGCGCGAAGGGAGCCCGCGCTAAATTCGTAGCCGACTCGACCCTCAACGAGACTCCCGCTCCGCTTTTCTTCACTGGACAAAATGGCGGCGGAGACCTACCCCGCCCGCCCTTATATACTAACAGTCCGCTACCACGTGACGCCACCCAGCAGCAAACCAGAGGGCGCCGTTCCGCTGATTGACAGCTCGCCTCATCCCGCCGCCTCCGCGCGGCCCAAACGGCGGCGGGCGGGGCCGGCTCCTCCCCCGGCAGCGGCGGG
>NW_020799137.1:128315-140128 GCF_003259725.1 Athene cunicularia
AGCGGCGGGAGCCCCGAGGCGGCTCCGCAGGCCGAGCCCTTCCCTTCCCCTCGCACAAAATTTCGTTTTAGGAACTGATTGTCGAGAGGAGACTTCAAGCCTCGGAAATCAGGAAATGACAACACGCCCAGGGAGGTTGTTTTGCTGGCTACAAGGAGAAAGAAGGTTTTTCTTTTCTTGTGTCTCTCTGACTCGGTGGGGTACGTTCAGGCCGTGTTTTTTTTTCAAGCATCATCCCCTTGTCATTGGGGTTTTACATCTATAAAAGCTTGGATTCGCTAATAATAATTTATCCCCATGGGCGGTAGCTTTAAATAAATGTATAGAACAAACCGGTGTTAACTCACAGTTTTTGGTAAAATTTATGCCCGGGCTTCTGCCTACTGAGGCACAAAAGATGGAAGTGATTTTTTTTTTCAGTGCTCAAGAAAACAAAGAGGATTTGAAACCAATAGATTTGTTACAGAGGGCATTGTTAAGTGGTGTTGACGTGGTTTACTAAACTCTGATTCATTTAGCTAGGGCATATCAGCTAAAAAAATAACTTGCTCTAGAGGGATTGCCGTAGATAACAAACCTGTTGTTTCAGGTTATCAGATCATGTGAGAAACCCACCCAGGGCTGTTGCTGCAGTAACTTTGAAAAGCCCTATCTGTAGGCGGTGTTCAATCCAGACTTTACCTTTTTGACTCGGACCAGACAAGACAAATATCTGGTACAAGTATAATTAGTAATACTTTGAGTAATATTATATGTGATAAGGCATTCTGAGTACAGATTAATGCTCATGTACTGTGTCTTCCAAACAGGAACTATGCAGAGGATGGGGCCTCCTCAGTCTACTAGAATTGTGCCAGCATGTAAAAAAAAAAAAAAAAAAAAAATTAGAATTTTCCAAACTCTTTTGCAGCATCCCTCATTATTTTTAAAAACCTCAGTAAAATCCTCCTGAGAGTCAAAATTGGCCAAGGGACAGAAAAACAAAGGATTTTGAGGTAACTGATGCTCTAAAGTATCTTTATCATCTGTACAGTTATGTGACAGTCACCGTTTAATTAAAGAAATCTAATGTATTGTAATCTTAATTAGTTGATGGTTAATTTCCTGTAGCAACATAAAGGAAATAATTCGAGGTTTACTTGGGGCTGTTCAGCCATTTCACTTTATGACTCCTCTGAGATGGTGATTTCCCATGC
This sequence comes from Athene cunicularia, assembly GCF_003259725.1. NCBI lineage: Eukaryota > Metazoa > Chordata > Aves > Strigiformes > Strigidae > Athene > Athene cunicularia. The sequence goes on from NW_020799137.1 coordinate 129,512, forward strand.
TCACCTCCCTTCTCAACTGGGGTTTACAACATTAACTAGATCCTGCCTCATATCAACGTAAGGTATGTTTGAAACATGATTTAAGTTTTGCAATAATGAATATTTAAAAAAAAAAACAACCTACCCAAACCACACCAAAAATTAGTTAGAGAGCAACTAGGACAACCTTGTAGTCTTAACAGATCTTTTAACTTTGTACCAGAATTACACATGACATGAGAAAATAGTTATAGGTGACACACTTGGCAACAAAGGATTTATTCAGAAGTTAAGTTCACCACCTGCAAAATAAACACAGCATCCAGCACTCATCTAGGATGTACTACCTGCTTTGTTCAAGACACTTCTTAGGTGGGCTTAGGCCCATCACCATGCCTTATAAATCACAGGCCATAGAAAGCACATCATCCAAACATCATCCATTTTCAGTTTGCTTTTGGCATTATAAAGAAACTAAATGTGGCACGTAACTGTGACAAAAGGCAGGGGTCAGAACAGAGGCAACTGTATTCAGCCAAAAACCCAACCTATATCCACAGTCAGTTTTAGGACAACCCAACACAGCCACACAGCGCTTCAGTAATTCAAAAGTCAGCGTTTTGATTGTCCTCCAAAAGATGATACCCTGAAAGAGCTCTGAGCAGCACTGTATATGTGTACATACATATATGAACGCTGCACTGTGTCCAGTTTTCTAAGCGTTTGAAAAATCCTGCTGCATTGCACCTCTCTTGCTTTTGCAGTAAAAAAATACCACTCGGGTCTAATATTTGTGAGAGGTATAGAACTTTTACATTCATCGGATCTTCCACAAAAGGAAGGAGAGAACATTGACCTTACAAACAAGATCAGATCTACTTTAACCAGGTGGGCTAGACTGAAAAGGCACCTAACACCTGCACAATTACAGAGTTATCTATTTTATAACATGGCCAGATCAGAATCCATGACCAGACTGACAAGAAGTAAGGTGTTCTATTCAAGCTGCTATCATTCTGAGATTTAAATCTCATAAGAAAATGAACATATTCTAGCCATTATGATTTGGAAGAAACCTCAACCATGTGAGCCAAATTTAAGGGATGCTTCAGGAGACAGACAACATTTACTGAAGAATACTTCTATTAGCAATAGGTTCTTGTAGAGTTGCTCCTCAAGCGAACCTAGACAACATTAGCAAAAATACTTATTTACTGGCATTATTCTACCTACAGAAAGGTCTTTTGCTAGGAAATGTCATGACACAAACACAACAGGAACTGGTCTGAGGGGACAGGCCTTCAGTCAGAAAGCTGACTGCACATAGCCATACCTCAGGTAGTCGCTTGTGAAGTTCTTGTGGATTCAACCCATTTTCACATCCTGCTAATAGACTAATCTTGATGAAGGCTATTTTCTAAAGAAACAGTGATTTACACTTGCCTGATCTTTACATATATTACAACCGGCTTCTGTAAGCTTATTCCCACCGCAACTGCTCTTCCGTTTACAGGGTACAAGTCCCTGTTCTTTATCCCCTCACTTCTAAAGTATATGATTTTTTTCACTGTTAAAGCTTTTAGCTGTGCCTCAGTCCTCAAGTAAAGGGAGAGTGCAACAACAGACTATGATCTATACATCATAGACCTAAAGACACACCCCGCATCCTGCACAGGGGCACAGCACATCCCCAAACCTCAGCACCTGGGGACTAGTTAGCAAGACGTCCTGTTTACTTGAGTGCCAAGTCATTTGGAGACTCTTATCTCCCCGACCTTCACCCCATCCTCCCAGGTGTGAGCCTTCTGCCACTGCTGGGGTTCCACCTCCTTCTGCATCTTTTACATCTGCGGGCAGGGTGTTGATTATAACTCCAGACCCCACTGCTGGCAGCCTCATGACCCCTGCACGGTGGCACACTGACACACCACTCTCCCTCAGGAACATTTGCTGTCACTGATAAATAAGAAACCCTGAACAGGCCTTGGCCAATTTGGTCCTTTAAGAACCCCCTTTTTGGTCCTACAGACATCAGCAACTGGGCACCCCCTCTAGCACAAAGCCCTCTAATCTGGGGACAAGACAGCCGATTCCCAGGTAACCTCGGGGCTCCTCCGGCAGGATTTGGGGTGCCCCTGAGCCGCAGCACCCCTTTCCCCACAGCTGGGGCCAGACCCTGCCGGCCCGGCCACGCCGAGCTGCAGGCACCAGATGGCGGCATTCGCCTCTCGCAGGGCGCATCCCAGCTGCTTCCAGGGGAGACACCCCTCCCTGTATTTTGTTTTTGCTCAGTCGAGGTTCTCGGCCGAATTCTCCAGGTTTACTGCAGCCCTGTCGAACCAGGGATAAGCTCAGAGAAGCCCAGCAGGTGTTACAGAAGCAGCACCAAGAGACCAGTGGCTTTGTCGTAGCGTCACCTGAATTTGTTTTGCACACAGAAAATATTCCATCTGGAGACTATTAATGGAGGGAAAATGTATCAGCCCCAGGCTTGGCTCCGGGGCAGGTTTTGGAGGACAAAACACTCTTGCTACCCTGTTCAGGCAGAGCTGTGAGGCTCAGGCACTTCTGTAAATTCTGGCTTGAAAGCAGTAAACGGAAAATTAAAACAGTGAGCCTGACTCACTGCTGTTCAACTCCAATGTTAATCCCCTGGAAGATGGGAGTTCTCTCTGGGATGATGCAGTATGTGGTGGATTAGGGGCCAGGATTTAAAACTGCCCACGCAGGCCAGGCGCTGGCCCCGGAGCTACCCCCCACAAATGCGATTACATACGCCTCTCGGGATGGCACAAGACTGTCCCCCCCCGCGGTAAGAAGGTGATACAGAAGAGCTATAAGCACCCAAGCCGAGGGGAAGCCTGGAGCCTGCTCTCTAGGAGCCAAATTTCATCTCCTTTAAACGGTTACCGAGGCGCTGGTGCTGCTGGCTCCGTCCTCCCGGGGGCTGAGGGCTGGTGATGGCCCCCGTAGTGCCCAGAGATGTGGGTGTGGTGGCGCAGAGACCTTCGTGGCCTCCGGGTTTGCTGCGAGGTGTCATTTCTTCTGATCTCTCAATTAGGGAGGCCAGGAAGGGAGAGCAGCCATTCATTAGCAGCTGCTTCACCAGCAGCTCAGGGGAACTATATTTACCATCCAAGTGTGGTCAAACAGTTTCCTCTCAACAGGGCGGTGTCTTTCTTTCCACACACCGCACTGAACAGCTCATATGAATTTTAGTTTGTGAGGCTAAAAGCAGTTAGGGAAAAAAAAACAACCCAACCAACAAACCAATCCGAAAAAGCGATTTTTACATCAGAGAAGTGTGAAGCCTGCTGGAGCCCCCATTCCTGTTACTGGTGAATAACAGAGAACAGCATGTGGAAAAAATTCATCAGATCTGTCTGTCCATCTCCCCGCAGATAGAGGATCCCTTTGATGCAGTGCAGTCTTTGTTTAATTAAGTTTTCAAATCCCAGGCAAGAGGATCTCCCATGCCCTAACGAGGTTATTTGCACATTTGCTTTGCTTTCTGTTCCCTCCCCCCATTCCTTCTTCCCCCTCAACTGGGCCTCCAGGCTTTCTCCTGCTTTTTTCTTTCATGCTCCGCAGAGAGCCATATTCTCTTCCTCCCCCACCTGGCTCCCTGGGGAGAGGACTGGAAAGCAAAACAACAGACTCACTCACTGGGAAACGGTAATTTGCACAGCCCTCCTCGCTCAGCCGCTCCCACTGAAAGAGGTGACAGAAGAGCAAAGGCACCCTCTAATGAGGTCAGGCCTTAGGACCAGGAAAAGCCGGAGGGTGCGAGCGAAGGCTTTGAAGCCAAGGCTAAAACCTTTGATGGCTCCAACTGTGCTCGGAGGGAGGCCCCGAGGTAACCAAACTCCAGTCATCTGGGTTTGCTGGTTACATCCCTGACAAAATGGCCTCTTAGTCTCCTCTACACTGTTCAGAGCTCTTGCAAGAGATTTATACCAGCTAAAAATATCACCCGGTTAGTGCTTGTTTGTGCATTTCTCCTTGTGAATTTATCAATGTCCCCATCATGGTTAGAAATACTAACTGCTACGTGTGTGGCTGTGGTATAAACTGTGCAATTAACACATTTTATATTTTCTTTAGAAATATTGCGAACAAATCCCTGCAAGCATCTTTTCCCTACTGCGCCGGATGCTTCTCAAAGGTAGATCGTAACTTCAGCACAGTCCGTCCTCCCACCTCAGGGAGCTGTAACAAAGTCACGTCCAGGGTTGTTTTGACTTCTTCTAAGTTCTTTGGTGGAAAGAAATATCCAGTGGAAGAGCGTAGCCACGGCAATGCTGTTTGGCCATCACAGAATGCTTCAAATGCCCATTTACTGATCCCAGGTCAGTGCCTCTGGCATGTCTGCAGTCACTCGGATTAATGGGATATTCTTTCAGTGGAGATGCTGGTAACCACATTCAGTGAAAACCCATTATATAATGGAGACTCAAAAAGTTCATGGATGAATTAGACCAGATGTTCTGGACATGACTTTGGTCCGTGCTTATTAATCCTTGAAGATGTAACTAAGAAACCTTGGTTTCAGAGGCAGATAATTCAGTGTAACTGCAGTGTAACTGCTACCCTGGAAACTAAGATGTGAAGCAGGTCCCTGTTTCACCAATATTTAACAAATGTCATCTTTAATTGGTGATACACTTTGTTCTCTTTAATGAGTGACACTCTCCTTAACAATTGGGACTCACGTAATAAAATCAGAAACGCTTATTTGATTGCTCTGAAATAGCGGGGCTTAAAAATAAGCTGTCATGAGGACTGTAATAAAAAGCAATTTGATGTCTGTAGAAGCCACAAGAATAGATGAGGCCGTGCGAGCACTGCTAATAGGGCCTGTCTCCGTTTGGACAATGTGTTTGCGTTCACCCAAGACTGGGTTTAATGGGAACGTATGGCTGTGCCTATGGCTTGGCTAAAAGGAATCGGTAGCTTCTGATAACACTAAGCAGATTATCTTTTCAATCCTTCCAGGGAATTTTTCCTCAGAGGTAACAAATACATTCACTTTCTTTCACTTTGAGAAATAGGAACTTGTCCTCTAGACTACTCTTGCAGCCTTATGGTCCAGCCACATCCTGAGTATCCAAATTCTGTTGAAATTACCTGGTCAGAGATCATACAGGGAGTATCAAACCTCGCACGGCATCAACTCGTAGGGTTCCAAAGCAGATCAGAATCTGGCTTTTTGCTTGAGCTACTACTTGCAGTTTTATTGTTTAATCAGTTGGTAAGTCTTCTCTGTATGTCCCCAGTTTCCAAGATTTAAAAGAAATGTTTACTGTACTGTACAATCAACGGATATAAATTAAATTTGTACTGAACATTAAAATCAAGTGGCATCTTATTTACCAACTCCTCAGTTAGATTTGCTGTGAATTGTCCCATTTTGCTGTTTGTATGATAACTGGCATCACAGAGGTCATCAGTATTGTTGATTTGCCTCCTCCTATGCAACTTAAGTGTCCTGTATGTGAGTCCATGAGGACACAAAGGAAGGAGATCTCTTCTGCACAACTGAGACATTTCTCCTGATCAACCCTGGAACAACTTGGGGCACAGGAATGCTGTATTAGAATAAAAAGTTCTCACAAAACAGGAGAGGTGGCAAACGAGTAAGTATTCACAAATGTGATCTTTTCTTTAGTCACAGCTGAACTGAACACTTCAGAATCCAAGATTTATTATCGCTAGAAACAGGGAGCTGTCTCACTGACACAAGAGGAAAGGTCTTAGTCACAAAGTGCTGTAGAGATCATTTCTATTGTTTCTGTGGTTTCTGTGCTGGTATAAAAGAAGGTGAAAGGCACTCCTTGGCATTGCGACTGGAACGTCACACCAAGACTGGCAGATCTGAACTTCACCGTGGTATCTACAAGTTCATCAGTAAGTAGATAATGTTACTTTTGTAACTGGAAGATGCTTTTTCATTAATACATAGTTTACTGTTGATCACAAGAGAAAAGTATACCTTATCTATTATATGAGCAGGAGTTCTACATTAGCATAACAAAATATACAGCATGTAAATATACACATACCAATATTTATGTGTATATATCTGTATTTAATACAGATATTTTTTAATCAGAACTAATAACCATTTGTTATTTCATGTCTAACTTAACTTGAACACATTGTCGAAGGAAATTATTCACAAATTAGTGGAGTAGACTTATTAAGAACAAGATTAATTTTTACAAATTATGTATAATTTGGCTTTCTACCCAGTCATTGACATTGCAACATTCAAGTTAGTATAAAGAAAAGTAATTTGATGAGATGCTGCATTTTTTATTAACCCAAACTGGCTCAGCACAAAAAGAAGTATTTCTTAAAAAAATAGTAGCCTCATTGTACAGGGACGTATCTTTACTATTCTTACACAAGTTTAAATGCTGCAACCTCTGTTTTGTTGTCCATCTAAGTTTTGATGTAACAATTAATACAGGTTTTGGTAGTAAATAAATAATTTAGTAAATAAACTAAAGAGACAACCTGGAGCCAATCTTAAAAGCAGGGTGCAGTCAGTAGTGTAAAAGAATGCAGAAATTTTGGTGATAGACCTGGTGATAAAAGAGTGGTGGGGTTGGAAGGATGGGTAGGCAGAGGTGCCCCAATGCCAAGAGCAGATACAGAACTGAATGCAGTTATAACTTAGATGAAAATAATCACTGTAGAATTACATTTGCTAGTTATCACTTCCCTAAGCAGAAATCCACTTCTTTACAGAAAAGAAATCCAGTAGCAGCCTAATATCCTCCCTGTGCAGTGGCAGATTTGAATGTCAGTGCTTGTATTTCTCCTGGAAAAGGTTGTATTGTTAAAGGTCAAATCCCAGGGCTGTCTACACCTTTACACTTGATCTGCATGGTCCAGTCTTAAACTCTTGAGTTTTGTGACAGATTTCTTAGGCACCAATCCTGATCTTTTTGTTAAATTTCTGCTAAGTTTTTATTAGGAAGGTCTCTCGCCAGTTCTGAATGAAATAATCTCCTGTGCTTGCAAACGTACAAGAGTGGAAAGTAGTATATTGGGAGGCAATAGTGGAAAAGGAGATTTAAGACTCTTAGGAAGGAAATGTAGAAATATACTATGAAATTATTAATCTTTTACTGGTATATGTTACAAGTCCACATGTCTGATGCTCTGGGTGGTCCTGGGATGATGTAATTTAGTACAAAGCTCCACTTTTACCAGTGCTTAAAGGCTGAAATTAATTTTGTCAGGTGAAAGAAAGAACAGAGGAAAAAAGATTTTTGATCATCCTGCCAGCTTCTTCTCCCGTGGAGCAGATTTAAAGAAGAGAGAAAATGTTCCTTCCCCAGAGATCTCTGCAGATGGTTACATTTTTGGCAATTCTTTTTTTTGCCTGTTTCGCAAGGTGTCAAGACACTGAAAAGTAAGCAATATCATCCTTTTACTTAATACCATTAGAAGACTGCTTGCCTTTGATATAACAGGCTGTATTCCCCACCACTGTCATTTACTCCAGGGCACGGTGGAAGGAAAATTCTATACATTTGATATGGCAACATTTTACATCGCCCTCTATGCAGTATAAAATTAGACCGATTTGCGTTTTTAGATGCGTAACATACACCACATTTCAGCTGATGCTTTTAAACACAGTGCAGCAAACCACGTCAGGATGTTCAATGCAAGCCATGGAAATGGCACACGCTAAAATTCCGTATTTAGGTTCCCATTCAGATCCAAATCTGCAGTGAGAGCTGCAGTGAGGTGTTTATCTAAACAGCCTGAAATTCAGAAATATTGCACCCCAGAATTAGCCTGCCCTCCCCAGTCGATATTTGGATCAAAATTTTTGGTATATCGGAAGATAAGGATTTTTTTTTTTAATTTCATGGACACTAATATCAGTTAAATTACTCCTGATTTACAGCTCTGGAAAGAAATAAACAAACCCAACGATCCTAGAACACTAAGGTCATGAAAAGGGATTTTTATTCTGGTGTTTAAAATACTGAAAAGAACCCAAATTTGGGAGAGACCAGATTTCTGTAATAGCTTTTTAAGCCTGCTAAGGTAATTTTGTCACTGTCTCCCCAGTTTGGTGGGTGTTTGTTTTTTTGTGGTTTGGGGTTTTTTTTGGGGTGTGTCTGTGTATTTAAAACAAAGATGATCCAAGGAATACCTTTTGGAAATGGCACAGTTTTTCAGCTTGCCATCTGCAGGCACTCGGGAGTGCTCACGCCGTGGGCTCTGCAAGGGTAACAGAGGTTCTACGACCCTCACCTCGGGGCTGTCCTCCACATCCTGGGTGGACACCACCGCCTCTCCTTCCTCATCGTAGAGAAGCATCTAAAATTGATGGCTGCAAATCTGCCACGTTTAAAACAGGAGCTTAGATCTGGCTGTGCTTGGTTCCTAACCTAACTCTTTCTTCCCGTTGTTGCAGTAGAAGAGCAGTGACAGAGCATCAGCTCATGCATGACAAAGGGAGGGCGTTTCAAGGGCTGAAGCGCCTGATGTGGCTCCACAACGCCCTAGGCAGCGTGCACACAGCCAGCAGCAGGGATATTTCGCTTTCAAATGCCATGTGGGATTCGCAGAAGAGCCAAGATCCCTCAGATCTCTACAGCAGCACCAACAGAGACGAGACTTCAAGCCTGCTGAAGCAGCTGCTGGAGCTGACAGAGAAGGAGCAGGGCTTCCCCCCGTTAAAGCAGCCAGATTTGTATGTGAAGAGCCCGAAGGGTAACTGGAACCCACAAGACCTTTTCGACCTCCTTCAAATCAGAGTTGGGCAGCAAGAGAAATCCTAGCACCCAGCCGCAGAACTTTTCCCACTAGTCTCAATCCAGCCCAGTCCATCCATTGCTTTAGACATGTAATGTTGTAAGGAAAAGCTCTAGCGCAAAGGTGAACCGCAGAAGAATAATAATGTCCCTTTGTTCCGTTAATTACTCCTAGATGTTGAGTAGTGACCCTTGTCAGGACGCAGGCTCTCTCCCTAGCAGGCAATCTGAGTACTCTCATTGTGAGTCGGGGTCATTTGCCATGGCAGGGCCCTCCCTGTCTGTCCCTCATATTTTAGGGCTTCAGCTGCTCTTTGTAGCAGGAAGTTCATTAATCTGCATATTCACAGGCTCACTTGCTCTAATGATTTGACTCATGGATAAGCAGTTACCTCCCAATACAGATTCTCTCCTGTTTCACACCTGCCTGCAGTTCTGCCCTGCTCTGCAGTATTAATGACTTCCCTTATACTTTAGGTCCAAATGTTTGATCTTTTCCTGCTTCTCCACCACACAGAATAGTTTAGGTCTCTCATCTCTCAGGTTTTTCTTCAGGGTGGCAAACTTTTGCCAGGCCAGAGTGGTAGAAGTTGGCAGTGATCCCCACTCTCCCAGCCAAAGCCCTAGACTTCCACCTCTGCTGGTGGAAAAAGATGAGGATCAACTTCCAGGCTCCATATTTGAGCCTTTTGTTTCAAGACTTCCTACGTTTTCTTCATTCATGTGAAATCCTCTCCAAGAGCTCCCACAATGTTTTCTTGGCAGAAAGACACCTTCATGAGGCTGTTCGTGTTTTCTGAGAGGTAGCACCTCATTTTGCTATTCACCTTTAATATCAAACAGACCAGTTTTGTCTAAGCAAAGCAAGGTCCAGTTTAATTGCAAAACTAGTCTTTCAATCTGTCATGTGTGTGACAAATACATCAGCATTTCCATCATGTTGGGACTATACACGCTGTTTTAAATCCTGAAATTTTCCTGTTGCTGATAAGACTTCAGCTGCATGTGCGGAAGGTATTTCTCAGTCATTAAAACCCAGGAACTCCTTGATGTTGCCAATAATAAAAACTCTTTTCACCCTCTGAATTGCACTTGCTTTTTTTTTTTTGGTAGAAATGTAAATAAAACAAAGCAAAATCCTCTTCTGTCAGCATCTCCACACATTTGGGGTGAGTACGGAATCACATTTTTTTCATCATGTTGTTCCTCAGGGCTCCCTGTTGGATTCCCAAGGCCAATCAAACCATTACTGAAGCAGATGGTTTCAGATGTTCCTGAAGAGCCCAGAGGGCCAAGATGCAAACGGGTTGTAGCGCCCAAGCAGTGAGTTTGCTGAGCTGGGACGGGGGAGCCCTTCCTGCCCCAAACCAAGCTCTGGGCTGGGCCAGACTTCAGAGCTGGGGACTGAAACCGAGGGGGCCAGACTCTGAGGAGCTCAAACGGCCGCCATGTCCCGATCAGCGCGCCAGTCCCTCTGCCCCCGCGGATGTGCTGTCCTCCTGGGCTGGGGGACTGTTTCCTGAGCTCTGGGAGCCTGAGCTGACCCTCGGTGTCTAGGTGGCACCTGGCCTGGGGTACACCTCACTCCTGGGGTCACCACCGGGTGACTCAACGCGTGCCCCCCCTCTGGGGACGGGGAGAAACCGGCCTCCCCTCCACCGCGGGCTGGACACTGCAGTGAGGGTGCGCGAAGGCACAGGTGCCCCGCCATTGCGGGGAGGAGGGAAGGAAGGAGCCCCGTGGGCAAGGCTAGCACCCAAGCGCTGGTGGCCCTGCCTGGGCCCCGGAGGCGAAGGGCTGATCGGAGATACGCGACCCCCCCGCGCATGCGCGCCCAACGCCGTGCTCGTCCATG
>NW_020799137.1:140178-175060 GCF_003259725.1 Athene cunicularia
TTTTTTTTTTTTTTTTTTTTTTTTTTTTTTTTTTTTTTTTTTTTTTTTTGTCTGCAACCCCCCTATAACTTATTTCAGACAATTTTCACGTTCTGTTCGCTAGGAAGTGAAACCCAGAGGCAAGGCTGGCAGGTACCTACCTGCTCCCAGCGCGCAGGGATGTACCATGCCATCTCTTGCCACTCGCGTGGTCACTCGGGGCTGCTTCTGCCCTAAAGTCAGAGTTCCACCTCAGAAAAACAGCTCCATCTCAAAAAACATACAGCTGGAGGTTCTTACCAGCTCCCACGTTTGTTATCTTTTGTGTGAACGAACCTGTAAACGCAGCAAACACAACAGTCGGTGTCTGTAGAGGACAATTTCCAAAGGCACAAGATTCCTTGTAAAGCTTAGCAAAACATAAACAGAAAAGAATAACTCGTAAAATCTTGCCAGTGCCCAGACATTGTAAAAACGGGAAGTGTGTGTCTAACCTATATTTGTGTGCAATTTCTAGTAACAGTTGCAAAACTTGGTTACCTTCCCGCTAGTTACGCTGTGACCAGAACTAGACTGAGGTGGTTTTACACTTGAAATCTTTGCATTTTAATGCATTTTACATAGTAGAGCTGGGTTGTCACATATGCCCCGATGCTGTGCTGCTGCTTGGAAGTGGCACACTCCGATATATTTATTTCCTAAGAAAATCCAATATGTAAAAAACTAGGCTTTTTTTTTTTTTTTTTGAACCACACCTTGTTCAAAGGCAGCAGTCCTTTGCGATTTCTGTGTGAAAGCATTAGTAAACGCGAGAGTGCTTAAAAGCAACTAAATGCCTTTTTTTCTTCCTCCTCAGTTGCTCCATTATTGGGATGGCTTTCAGGATTTTGATAAATTTCACAGCAGAAGAGTCAGCACAGACACACGGAGTAATTTCTGCAAGGGTCATAGGAAGAACTACTTCTGGATTAGATGTTTCAGTGTGATATTTCTGAATTTTTAACATTTATGAAAGGTAGAATGTATTTGGAGAAATAAACATTTGCAGTACTGCCTGAAATTGTGGTTTTTGAGGCATCGTGTTTCTTAAGTTTCCTTCCCTCTTATTTTCAGATCAAAAATGTTCAAAACAGGAAGTTTGACTTGTACCTTTTATTTTGTAAGACTTTTTCCTACTTGTAGTTTTGACCATTGGGCTCTTAGTGTTTGTTGTTAGAATCTTAACTCTGTGATTCAGCATCACTTAATTGATTTCAGCTCTTGTTTGAAGGTCATTTCTCATTTAAAATGTTAAAGGCTTCCTCCCTTTTTCTTTCCCAATAGCCATGGCAATGACAGGCCCAACGCCGTGCTCGTCCATGAGTAACCACACCAAGGAGCGAGTTACGATGACAAAGGTGACATTAGAAAACTTCTACAGCAATCTCATTGCGCAGCACGAAGAGCGAGAGATGAGGTAAAAAAAATCTTTCTTGCATCCTTTCCAAACTGGGTAAGAGCCAAAAATATATATTAACTGCATTTAGTTTTCTGGAGCCAAAGCAAAAATAGACCGTCTTTGCTGAGCGTGTACCTCAGCTCCTGAAATGGGCACCTGGATGGGGCTTGGCACGAGTGTCTGGAGGTGGCTGCTGGCTTTCTGAATCCTGCGGGAGTTTAGGCTGGAGCTTTTCAAGTTCCTTCTGAAATGAATTGAAACATGCTTGCAACTGTAAAATTGATATGACTGTTACTAAGTTTTTTTTAAAAAAACATATATTTGATTGTGTGATTAAGTAGAAACCGATTTTGGGATGTGCTTGGGGCGATTCAAGCACAGTTCTGAAGTAGAAAGCCAGTGTTTACAAATGGTTGTCCTGCTTATGTCTGTCCTGTTGTCTCTTCCCATTTTATGTCTCTGGAATATTTAAAACTCATTCTAGAGCATCAGTTTGTTTGGATTATATAATGTGTGATCAGGTCATCTGATAAAAGGAAGATAATCTTTTGAGAGACAATGAGGGATTGCTGTAAGGACTGTCACCAAATGCTGATTTCTTGTATGTGAGTTAGCTGAACCTATGGAATCTCTTTAAATATATTGATCAAAATATAACAAGCGATTTACTGAGAAGCATTGCTTTTACTTTCCTTTGGCTGGAACCCTCATAATTTTCTGAATACCCTCAAGTTGTAGCACTGGGACTTCTGATGTTCTCCCAACTTGCCACACAGCCTGTAATCAGAATTTTCAAAAAGGTTTAGTGTTTGTTTGCTTGCAGACTTGCTGCCAAAAACCTAACTAGATCCAAGAGGAATGCCTGCTAACGACAATAACTGCAGAAATGAGGAAGCAATTTAGAAATAAATACTAACTTGAGTACATATTTTCTTCAAAGCTTCAAATCAGTAATTCGAGATTGAGGTCTAATCCAAACAGAAAATATCACTGATTTAATTCCTTTCTTTCTCTTTGCATAGCTCTTGCTTTTTATTATAAGTGCTGTTGTCTAACCCCCACACCTCAATGACAGGGTTTTTTCTCTTTAGGATCAAGACATTGTTTGAACAACTATACTAGACTTTACAAGTTGTGTGTTTTTTTAACAAGAGATGTGTCAGTGGATGTGCAGTTTGGAGTTTAAAGGATGTTCACAAACGCACACTAGGGTGCAGATAGGACCTATTAAGGATATCTGGGGAAATTTCAGCGTTGCTTGGTCATGCTGAGCTATTTAATTCTGCATATTGCAGCAGTTGTCTTGCTCCTGGAGTCACTGCTTTGAGTGCTAAATGAGATGACTGGACAGGGCTCACTGGGTACTTAAATAAGGGCAAAACGATTTAAATGTGCCAGATAGTGGAAGTGATAACCCCAAATATTATCATGTTGCAGCAGCTGCGTAGTGGCACAGGAGACCGGAAGAGGATCTTGCGAAGAATGACTTGCATAAAGAGAAGGAATTTTTTAGTACATTTGTAATGTTATACCAATAAAAACACACATGGAGAGAAGAAAAAAAAACAAACCCAAACCCAGACAAACCACCAATCCCAGTCCAGCCAGCTATTAATATGATGAGTGTTGGGAAAAAGTTCCCAGAGGGTAACCAAATGTCCCCTGAAGCCATCCCCCCTCTGAAGTCTTGCTTCATTTTTTTTTTTTTTTTTTTTTTTCCCCCTCACATAATCATTTTGCACTAAGGCTGTAAATACTTCTGATTCTTTAAGGGTAGAATATGTATGGACAAGTTTCCTCTTCCCAAATATTTTGAGTATCTCAGGTATTAGGAAATACAAAGTAACTTTTCTCATTTTGCATATGATGAGTCTGAGATGCAGAGATATTACAACGCAGATCCACAGATGTGTTTAGGTAGCCAGTTCTCCCTGGAATAAGTGAGACTTTGGGGATTAAATATTTGTTGTGGCTCTGGCCCTGAGTGACTTGCCCAGTTTTCAAAGAAAGAGACAAGAATTGAACCCAGATCTCCTCAATCTACATTCATATGCAATGAAAACATACACTTGATTGAGATGGGAAACGAGGCGGGTTTAGGTTGTCAGAATTAGAGAGGACAAAGCTAGAATGGTAAAGCTCTAATGTTAGATTCTTCAAAATTAATCTCATGCCTGAGTATCCCTTATATATCATTTACACTTGTTAATTGCTGGCATTACATCCTCTTTTCACAGCAAGCATAGACCAGAGGTGTTGGATATGTACATGTGATTAAGAAACAATGATTCAACCTTTATTTTTTTTTAATTTGCCTCTGCTATAGACAAAAGAAGCTAGAACAAATGATGGAAGAAGAAGGCTTGAAAGATGAAGAGGTAATGAATATGGGACAATTATCTTAAAAGTTAAACACAAGTGATTTATAAATGGAGATCTGGGGTCTTTACTGGGAATTGCTGTGATCTCTGTGCAGCCCACCTGCAGAACTCTGACTGTGTTTTTTTTTTTTTTTTTTTTTTTTTTTTTTTTTTTCTGAACACTAGAAAAGAATCAGGAGGTCAGCACATGCACAAAAGGAAACAGAGTTTCTTCGCCTAAAGAGAACAAGACTCGGTTTGGAAGACTTTGAGTCTTTAAAAGTAATAGGCAGAGGAGCATTTGGAGAGGTGAGCCCAAAAAAGATGACAAAACATATTTTTAAACAGCACTGGTATTTGTGAAATACTTGCATAGTTTATACAAGTGAAAGATAAATGTTGTAACAACAGATTGATTTTTAGCTTAACAGTCACGTGTACCTGTGTCTGTGCCTAATAACTGCTGGTTTAAAAACAAAATGTGCTTTAAGGGAACATGAATGCTGCTGAAAAGGATTTGAGGGGTAAGGTAAATACAAGTTCAGCAGTGTACCTGAATTGTGACCTCCCGGGGCTGGCCTACAGCCAGGGAGAGCTGGAGAGCCACTCACAGCAGCTTCTCCTGGTGTCCTTCTTCAGAGAAAGAGGCTTTGGTCTTACCTGCTTCGGGTGAACGATTGCTCAGTGTGTCAACTCCGTTCAAATTATTTAATCTGTCAGAATTAGCAGAACTTGTTTACCATTACTGTGCACTATGTAATGCTTTTTGTTTTTATAATCCAATATGATTTTATTAAATGGAAGCCAAGGGTTTCGTATCCAGATTTGTCAAGAGTGGTGGTGATAATGCTGTATTTGACTCAGATTTTTGCATACTTCCTAGGTGCGACTTGTCCAGAAGAAGGATACGGGCCATGTTTACGCAATGAAAATACTGCGTAAAGCTGATATGCTTGAAAAAGAGCAGGTGAATAGCCACCTTGAGTAGCAGTGCTACCATCTGTGTTTTAGATGACTTTGGGAGGTAATTGTGATGTGTAGAGAGGCGTAATAAGCATCTGTGGTCTAGGTTTACGAGCTAAAATAGTATATTGGGGTTTTTTCCTTCATTTTTTTTATGGAAGAAATGGTTCAGAAGAATCTTGTATGAATTCATAAGGTTCTGTCTTCTAGTGGGCTCTTCAAGTATTTGGGTGGTTTTTTTGTTTTTTTTTTTAACATTCCTTACAATAATGCAAAAGGTTGAGGAATATATGTGTAGGGTTATGGTAGTAGTTACAGGCTACTGTATGTAACTGAATGCTCTGAACAGTGTTTCAGACAACCTCTAATGCCTTGCTTAGTCTTAAAGAAGTTGTAACACTTCTCTAAGAGGCTCTTCAGTGTGAAGCAAGGTAGGACTCTGAACTCTCCCACGTTTTCAAGTAGAAGAACATTTTTCTAAGGACTATGTTTGTCTTTCTCCAGGGAAAGAGGAAGATGGTCCTGCGTATCTATGTTCCTCCTCCTCATTTTATGATGATGTATGTTACATGTGCAAATGATTCGGTGTAGATGTCAGGATCTGTGTTTTACTGCAGTTCTGATTGGTGGAATCAGATATAAATATCAAAGTGATATGACTGCTAGAATTCTGACTTGGAAAGACATGAAGTAGCAGCGTTAAACATTTTTAAGGCTTTCCTCTGTTAGTACTTCTGGGAATATAATGGTCTGAAAAGAATTTCTTGTTCAGCACTGGGATAAATCTAGGAAGTGCTGTGTATGTGTGTGTGCTCATAAAATGAGGAACTGGTTTTCATTTCTGAAAGTTCTTGTTTTTAAAAAAAACAAACAGTGGTGTGTTCACACACGAGATTTATGCAGCACTGCTAAATTAGAGCTTTGGCCTAAACTTGCAGGACTAGGCTGAGGCCATATCCAAGAGTGTGCTGACTGTTTAGAGAAGAGCTAGGATTTTAGGGATCTAATTGTTAGATATTTTTGTAAAAAATTGAGAAATTTTTGTGTATGGGATTAACCTGTTCTTATAACTGACCATACGTTTCTCCTCCTGAATCTTCCCACAGTAATAAATTGTGTTTTGGAGTGGTCCGTTACTGGTTTTAACATAAGTGTTTTCATAGTGTCCCATATCACT
Organism: Athene cunicularia; assembly: GCF_003259725.1. NCBI lineage: Eukaryota > Metazoa > Chordata > Aves > Strigiformes > Strigidae > Athene > Athene cunicularia. The sequence goes on from NW_020799137.1 coordinate 146,096, forward strand.
TGTACAGTTCTGATTTGAAGGGCACCAAATGCCATCAAAATTGAAAGAATCAAAATGTAAATGTGAGTTATCTTTCAGTATGGAACCTTGTTGTTCAGGAGGGTGGTTTAAATTTCTCTAGCTTGAGTTTTTACTTAAAAGGATGAGGTTAGTGCTCTCTTGCCCTCCTATGCATGTCTCGGTTTATGGCAGCAGAAGTCATGCAATAAGTATAAATGTTACTCAAGTGTAAATGTCCAAAGGCAAAAGTCCCCATAAACTTTCCAGTGGAAACTTTTGAATTTAAAAGGGTCTTTCACATCTTCATGCTGAGGAATAAAATGGACTTGGTGTTCAATGGGCTTTACCAGATAGAAGAAAAAAAAAAACAACAAACCCACAACATTCTGGAAAACCACAGCAGTTTAATGAAAGCTGCTCATCTTTTTGCTGTCAGAAGCATGACTTTTGGATTTAACTTTGAACATGTTATGCTATTTTATTATCTGAAAATATTGAGGTGTATAACTATTGAAATTTTGATGGTGTTTCTGCCCTTGTGCAGAAGCTTGACTGCTGTCTTTGCAATATTTGATGCTTTTCTGCTGCTTTTCAATATAACACTTGAATTGTCTGTGAAATAAATGCATGTAATAAAAGACTTGTAATTAACCAGATGCATATGTGTATCCCCAGGTTGGCCATATCCGTGCAGAGCGGGACATTCTAGTGGAAGCAGACAGTTTGTGGGTTGTGAAAATGTTCTATAGTTTTCAGGACAAGCTAAACCTCTACCTTATCATGGAGTTCCTGCCTGGAGGTAACTACCTGAAATCAAAAGGCTGCTTTCCTTTTTGTTTGTGGATTTCTAACTTGTTAATTACAGATGTAGTCTGGGATGAGAGTGCATGTGGTTACAGTACAGTGATGTTTGTACTGGACGTTACTTGGTGAGGAAATGTCATTGTGAAGCTTTCTGCTTTCAGGAATTAGGGTACCGAGGTCTTTGGGTCAGACTCGAGGTTATCTGCTTGGGCCTTCTAGCTGCAGATGTCTGAAACTTGACCTTAATGTTTTATGATGACCTTATGATGGTTAAATGACCTTAATGCTTAAATGACCTTAATGCTGGTTTTTATCCTTAATGATATATCCTTAAATGACCTTAATGCTGGTTTTTATCCTTACCGTGCACTGGCTATCTATAGATCCATAACCAGCTTTTGATCTTCTAACCTTTTGTTTTTGTTGGCTTGAAGCAAGAGTACCTCTTAAGATCCTTTTTTCAGAGGTTTATGATGTTTGTCCTTGAATGATAATGCTGCTGTAATTCACTTAAGAAGAAAGTTATACCGAAAGCCTGTAATATATGTGACTGATGAAACCACAGGAATGCTGAGATGACACTGCACAAATGCAATCTGTTTTTTGTAACAGCTCGGTAGCTGAAAGTGTCTATTTTAATCTGTGGTTCAGATGTGTAGTCAAGAGTGGCAGTCCATAGCTGAGTCTCGTTTTAGGATGCTTCTATGCTGCCATCTCATCTTTATGCTATTTAGCTGTCTCAGGAAGTTTAATGCAACTACAGTACAAGCCTTTCCACATACAAGGGAAAATATAAAAGTTTGGCACAGAGGTGCTGGGGAACTGTATTATTTTCTCTGAAATTAATATAGATTTCCTGAGGTTTTAAATAGCTTAGTTTTTTTCTTCATAAATGTCTTCAAAATTAGTGAGAGTGGAGTTGTGTGTTCACTTGTATTTACCTTTGTTATTTGCGGGGTTGCTTCTAGGTGATATGATGACGCTGTTGATGAAAAAAGACACTCTAACAGAGGAAGAGACACAGTTTTATATAGCTGAGACCGTGCTAGCCATTGATTCTATTCATCAGCTGGGTTTTATCCATCGGGACATAAAACCAGACAACCTTCTTCTGGACAGCAAGGTATGTACTGACTGCTGGCCCGTGGCTGGGTGAATGGGGGTGTAGTAAGTCCTGTCGTTTTTAATATTGACCTGAACCAGTAGGGACAATTGTGAAAGAAAGATGGTGCTTCTTTCTTAGCCCTGTTCCTTCTAGCTTTGAGGGCGTATCTGCTAGGGAAAGAAAAACAAGCCAAGAAGGGCCTCTACCTCCAGCTGTATCCATATCTCCCTTAGGAGCTTTTCTGACAGTTGTTTAAGCTATTTTTGGTTATTTCAGCTGCAATTTAAAACAGTTTCAGTTCTCCCCTCTTAGCCAAAGATGTTTCCTTTTGCTCTCACAACTGTTAGGCTCATGTTTGCAAACTTGGGTAGATGATCATACCAAATGTGAGGAATGTAGCTGTTCCATTAGTGAGACTGGAAATGGAGATAGTATCTCCCTCAGAATCAAGACTTGTTTCTGCAGGCTGGTCAGGCTACCTCATTGCTTCTAGATGCTTATTGCAGGCACTTTGCAGAAAGCTTGATTGTTTCACTATTCTCCTGTTGCTCACGACACGTTTGCTTAAAATTTAGCTTGTTTGGAAAAAGTTTGCCAACGGTAAATAATGACACTTTACCACTAGCCAGCTAATAATGCACTTGTGGAATTTCCCGTGTGACTCAGTATGTCTACATCTAGATGTAGAGAAATCCAGGACCACGAAAAGGATGTACATTTGAGATACACATCTAGAAATTGCTCCTAGTCAAGTGTGGTCGCATGTTATGTGCTAGGACAGATCCAGTCACTGAATTTAAGGTGTTTCTTCTTATCTATTGGAGTTAACGCACAATCCAGGGATTACAGTGCTCTCTGGAGATGTTTGCTTTCAGTCTGAAGCAGTCAGGAGTTTGCAGGACCAGAGCTTCCTTGAAGTAAATAACTACTGGTCTTTCTCTGTGTAGTAGTGATAGAGGTATTAATAGCTTGATTGTATGTACACATTTAGTCTTAGACTAAAACAAGGAATGCAAAAAAAGTGCATCTACAAAATAAAGGGAGGGGAAGGAGTAGAAGAGTTTATTTGCTATGATAATGTCTCATACTGGTTTTGTAGTAGGGTTTTCTTTTTTTGTTTGTTTCTAGGGCCACGTGAAACTCTCAGATTTTGGTCTATGTACTGGACTGAAGAAAGCTCACAGAACAGAATTTTATAGAAATTTGAACCACAGTCTTCCTAGTGACTTCAGTAAGTTACTTGGTTTCAGAGGGGTGTCTGTGCTTGCTCTCAGTGCCTGACATAACTTGTTTCAGTGTGAGGCTTGAAGGCCACGCAAGGGGGTCTAATAATCAACATTGCATCTTGAGGTGTAATTTTGTTTTTCTGTAAAATGTCTTAGTAAAAGTAACTTCAGTTCCTGTAATGTACAAAACTTCATTTCCAGAAGTTTGTCTTTGAAACAGACTCTGCTGTAGCCCTTCTTTGCCTGTGTAATGAACCTCGAATGAAAACTCAGTGTGACTTGGTAGATGCTAGCTGTGTTATTTAAATTAATCATGTGTTATTTAAATTAATCAGCCAGCACACAGTCTCTGAATATTCAGTAATTTTCTCAAAGGGAATAACTTTGATCATGGAGTTAAAAAACCCCTGAAAGCATGGATTGCTTATGTACGGCTTGGTAAAATTTCACCAATATTACATAGGTTAGGAAGTTGCTGATGGGTTTAGGGGATTGCCAGGTGTGCTTTTTGCAGCCGTCTGTACTGGTGGGAGAGGTTATACCCCCTGCTTTGCTTGTCAGTGTCGGTGCCACTGCCTGCCAGAGGCTGCTGGCCACTGGGATCTGCATCGCAGATCACAACCCCTTGGACTGTGTCAGCTAAGCTGAGGAGGGCAGGGCTGAGGCAGGTTAACTAGTTCATCTCTGGTGGTGTGGCTTATCTTCAGCGAGGTGAATTAAGGCATGCTTCCACAAAGAGCTCCAGCTTCACCGGGGTGATAAACTTTGGCCGTAGAGGCCAGTGCTGAGCACCTGGGGACTGTAACCTCTTCCCAGGACACCTGAATCCAGAGTGGGCTGGCTGTCCAGCCCTGGCTGCCTTTTTTTGATGTTGGAAAGGAGATTTTTTTAACGTAATGGTTTTGGGGTAAAAGTGTATGTTAGGTGACCGGTCATGTATATTCCAATCTCCTTTAGCTTTCCAGAACATGAATTCCAAAAGGAAAGCAGAGACTTGGAAGAGAAACAGGCGGCAGTTGGTAAGTACGTTTCACCTCTTTGGAAATGTTCTCTGCTGAGCTGTTGCATTCAGGTGGCACACGTAGTTAAATGCCAGGCAGGAATAAGTTTCGGAGTCCTGAACGATGCTGAAATTAAAAGATTCATCCTTTTTAAAAGAAAAAGAGGAATGACTCGAGCTTGTCCTTCATCCATCTGCTGAACAGCTGGTGACATATGTGCCTGAGATAGCTCTGCCATAATTACTTACATTGATATCTGATGCCTCCCAGTTAAAACTAACAGTTCTTGCCACTTTTAATATAACACAGGGCTAATGACACATTCCAAGGTGTATATAGACAGTGGTACCTTTCCCCGATGATATTTTAAAGACACTTCTACATGAACATGTTGAGTTTATCTCTAGATATCTTGAAATAAAGGCTTTAAACAACTTTGCTAAAGGATTTTAGAGACAATCTGGTGTGTTCCTCAAAATAACTGTTGTTGCGTAAGTTCCCACTTCCATATCAGGCAATTTTCTGTAAAGATACATAACTGATGGTATTTGTTCCAGGCTTTTTCTACTGTGGGAACTCCGGATTACATTGCCCCTGAAGTTTTCATGCAGACTGGATACAACAAGCTTTGTGACTGGTGGTCACTCGGGGTCATCATGTACGAGATGTTGATCGGTAAGAAACCGGCGGTGCACAAGGTTTACGCAGGGATTAGGGTGTAGGACATCAGCTGGATTTATGTGCTTGGGGTCAGGTTCTCAAAGCATCCCCTCCTTGCATGGTTTGCGAGGTGTGTTCTGGTGCAGTGTAGACTTCAGTAACCATAGGAACTATTTTTGCTTTCTACAAGATGGTATTTTTATTTCTTTTCAGGTTATCCACCGTTCTGTTCGGAGACTCCTCAAGAAACATATAAGAAAGTAATGAATTGGAAAGAGACTCTGACATTTCCTCCAGAAGTTCCAATATCTGATAAAGCAAAGGATCTTATTTTGAGGTGCCAGCCATATGGTTTGCCAGTTAATATAGTACTTGCAAACTGTACTATGTGTGTCTCATAGCTTGCTTCACATGATAAAAACCTGATGCTTGTGACAGCTACATACATGCACATGCATCAAGTGAACTCCCTAGTCAAAGACATTTGTCTCTCGGAGGTCGTTTAGTGGAGCCCCGACAGATCTGTGCTAAAAAGGAGCTGCCACGTAAGTGCTGCTAGTCTGGCAAAATACAAATGTTTCTGCTCCATTATTTTGTCTGGGAGCTTCCTGTGGAAGCAACTTAATCATTTTGCCAGAGCTAGCTGCTTACAGTAGCAGTGGTTTTGACATTGTATGCACTGCAGCATACAAATGTATCCCAGTGTGCGCTGATTCTTGCTCTTTCATTTATATTTCCAGTCACTTATCTATTCTCAGGACAGAAATATAAATGTCTAGCTTTTTAGGCTTTATATGTTCTCCTGCTCTACACTGGTCCTGAAATAGAAAGGGCACATTATCCTGTTGTGAAAGAATACCACATCTTAATTGTAGCATTTGACATGACATTCCCAAGCATAAATTTGTGTGTTGGTTTTGCAGTGGGAGTTCTTAACCTTCGCCATTTATATGTTAAGAAACTGTAGTAGTAGCAGTTCAGAAAGCTGTTCCATTTCTGCATGGAACGCTTTCATTTTCATTCTTCCTTCATTTTCATTCTTCCTTCCATCCCAGATTTTGCTGTGAATGGGAGCACAGAATTGGTGCATCTGGTGTGGAGGAAATAAAGAGTAACCCATTCTTTGAAGGGGTTGATTGGGAGCATATCAGGTAAGATGCTTTGCAGAAAAGCAAGCTGCTCTTCTCTGTGGACTGTTTAAAGCTAGTCCTGTTCAACAGAAGGGAGCAGCTTGACTGGCATTTATTATATCTAGGTGTGGGTGAGAGTGTTTTGTTCCTTATTTGAAGCTTGCTAAGGGTTAGGTACCTTCAGTCTTTGATTCTGTTAAGAAATGGAAAGTGGCTGAATCCTGCTTTCTTCTGCCTTTGAAATCTTAATGCTGAAACTGCTCTTCTTGGCAGAGAGAGACCTGCTGCAATTTCAATAGAAATTAAAAGCATCGATGATACCTCAAACTTTGATGAATTTCCAGAATCTGATATCCTTAAACCAACAGGTAAATGCTTTGATTCTGCATGTAAACAATCCTTCCTCTTCTCCAGTAGAATAATGTAACTTTCCAGTTCATCAGAGAAAGGATCTTGCTTGATGCTAAGGTGGTTTTTTGTTTTTTTTTTTTAAATCACGATCAAATTGTTAGCTGGTAGCCTTATGGTGCAGGGGTGTGCAAGCTGTAGTTTGGGTTTCAGGAGCTGGGATGCAGGAGTTGTCTGAGGAGGGGCATCTCTAAGAGCTCCTGGCAGGTCCAAATCACAGCAGGACCTGTGAGCCCAACACTGCGAGGACCCCATGGTGCTGGCTAGTTCTTGCTAGCGTGGCTAATGCAGTATAGAGGGTAGGGAGAGGGTGGCACAGAAGGGGGTGATACGTTTGGGTGTAAATCTCTAGAGGATCCTTGTATTTATGTGTCAAAGCATAGTCACACATTTTCTCTGTGTGTTTAAAAAAACCCCATTACAGCAGTTCCTGACTGGGATTGCAGAATGAAACCAAATACTATTTCTTTCTTTAGAAGCATTCTCCCCTACTCCATGTCCCTTGTTTTGTATGATAATAAACTTCTCAGTCTTCAAAGGGTAATTCTATTTTTTTGTGCCTTATCAGTGGCAACAAGCAACCATCCAGAGACTGACTACAAGAACAAAGACTGGGTTTTTATCAATTACACCTACAAGCGTTTTGAAGGTCTGACAGCCCGAGGAGCAATACCATCCTATATGAAAGCAGGAAAGTAATAAATCTTCACCTGGGACGACTTCTGAGACATGGAATTCTCTTCCTGTACTTTGGGTTTATACTCATAACAGAACTTTTTTTTTTTTTTTTTTTAAACAAAACTTGAGGGCTATCAACTCTTGGAGAAGACTTCAGGACCCTGCTTTGTTACACACCCTGGTTGCTACTAAGGATTTATTCTTTATGCGCCATTGAAAAATTCCACAAAATGTTTGCGCCATCTCTGCTGCAAGCATGTTTTGCTGCTTCAGGAGCGAGAGTTTGGTTTCTTTTTAAATTCTTTGCCAGATTGTACAGTCCATCAGGAGATGAGAGCAAGCCTTCACTCTGACATTGCAAAGCACGTGGTGTTCATAGGGACTGTTTTGCCAGTCCGGCATTAAGTGACAAACTCAGTCTGCCAATTCTGCCAGCACTGTTTTCCCAGTGGCTAAGGACTTCAGTACAGAGGAATCAAAGCAATAATTAAAGCTTGAGATAGACAACAGTAAACTATCGAGTAGAAGGACACAACTTGTATTGCCTTAACCTTAGTTTGTAGTGCTGTTTTTTATAATGCTACTTGGAAGCCTCTTTAATAGCATTTCTCAACTGTGTCACAGTGGTCTCCAGTTGTGGTGCACTTTACTTTTGGTACTAAGACAGTGACCCTCAAGCCATTTAGTATTTTTTCTAAATTAAAAAATTGTGCAACACTTTTTTTTTTTCTTTTCTAGACAGTGATAGGAGAAACGGCCACTTCCTCCACCAAGCGCCAACAGTTTCCAGTTACTGTATGAAAGGATGGATCTGTAAACAATGCAGATAATAAAAACTACAGCTGGTAACACAAGTAAATCTGGAATTAGGGCAGAGAGGGAGTGAAATTCATTCAACCTGATCCTTGGTTGGGCACCTTGTGTACAGCTGGGTCAGCCCCGAGGCTTCCCGGTCCTGCTGCTGCCATCTTTTGGTCACTTCTGAGAGCTGCTGCATGTTCATCGGTTTAAAAACAAAACCATCTTCTGTGGCCTTGTTGCTTATGGTTTTGAGCAGAAGAGTATCAGATTCTTGAGTCCTGATGATGGAGGCATCCCTGGCTTTTCCTTACAGAGCTGCTCTTGCTGTCACGGCTGAACCATCTGTCCCTGTTGTCTTCCGAAAAGACGGTGCCTCGTGGGGTCACTTTTGGGGCAGTGGAACCCCACCCTGTCCACTCTTGATTATTGCCTAGTGTAATTCATAAAAGTACATTCAGTTATGATCAAGGATGCTCTCCAGGAGAGCCCCAAAGTGCCTTTCCTTGCCTAAGCATCTCTCGGAGCATGACTGAATTTTGGGAAGGAGGATTCTCCCTCGGCTGAGCTTTTGCTAATTCCTTTTTGTAACCATTTTGCACCTGTTTTGTACTTAACTCTGCACTTCCAGGGGCAGGTGGTGGTAACCTTTCGGCCTGCCTGGTTCCAGTCTTTAATTAGATTAAAAAAAAATACAATGAGGTTTCTAAAATCAATGTATCAATTTTAACTGTCTTGGATACTTGCAAACTTTTATTGGTGCTGAACACTAACTACATAGCACAGACAAAAAAAAAAAAGCTGTTTAGAAACAAATCTTGAGCTGTGTTTCAAAGTAAAAGGAAGGCTTTCAGTTATTAGGAAATAAACCAGAATGGTTTGTAGTGAAACTTTTTATTTTTTTTAATAGGTGCTTTTAGGGAATTTTTATTTAGATGTCTTCTGAATTGAGTGCCATCATGAAGGACTGGGGGGGGATTGAAAGTACCCTGTATAGCTAAAACTGGGTGATAACTCCTTAGCATCCTCTCCCTAACCACCCCTTGTGCTTTTTGTGTGTGTCCTAGACACTTAATGAATTGCCATAAGCAGTTTAGACACCAGTTGGATCCTACAAAGCTGAAATGCAAAACTAGCCTTAACTAGAAGTACCAGGATCACTGTAGTCAGTAGGGCTTACTCAGAAGAATAAGGGCTAACTGAAGTAATGATTTATAGGATCAGGCTTGTCATCAGCTAGTCAGCAATATCACCTTCTCCCTTTTTATGAAGGACTGATACCAACTTCTCAGATTGCTCCATCTCCTTATCCTGCAGTTTCTTCTAGCCATTTGAAAATGTTGCCTTATAAACCAGTGGAAAACTAAGAGGTATTAATATCAAAACATTTTTTTTTTTAATTCTAAACAGCTTAGTTACTGCCTTAATAATAATACAAAATATCAGAGTCCTTTGAAGCTGCTGTGGATTAGGAATAAATGATTTTGAGATAGTAGCTGCATTATAGCCCTTTTCCAAAAGGGACTGGCATTTTTATTTATAAATACCAAAGATGAAGAAGCTAAACAATTACAAGTTGTGATAACTTGCTGTGAAAAAAACCTATATAGTAATATGTATTGTGCATTTTTAGTGCGTGTGTTTTAAAGTCTTCTGAAACCTCAGACTGTTCACTTGTTGAGTTGAAGGTGAAGTTTTTCAAAGGCATAAGGAGCAGCTGGGTACCTCACTCCTGTTGTCTTTCAGTAGAAGTTGGATGTTTTGAGTCCTCTTGGACAGACCTTTCCAGCAGTAAGTTTTGTGTCACACTTGCATTGTAAGCCTGCTTTCTATTACAGCTCTTCACCAATACTACAAAAAAAAAGTACAGTGTCTTCTTTCCAGGATCCATACTTCACTGCTAACAGATTTTTTTTTTTTTGGTATGCCTGTTCCATCTCCCATGTTAGCCAAACAGTTTTCCTAGCTGCTGGCTTGTGTATTGAGGTTGTATGTATCTTTTAGCTCTTTTTTTTTTTAAAGCTGCAAGCAGTTGCTGGACTTCTAGCAGTAATTCCAAACTGAATTTCTAATGGATCTGAACATGAGTTATGCTGCCAGGTCATCTCTGTATCATGCCTAGCACAAAACTGCACTAAGTGTTTCTTATCACTGTGCCCTGACTCTGCCTTAACCTGTAAGCTGAAAAAGTGTTCTGTAAATATTTAAAAGCTGTTACTAAATTGCACTGTAAAATTTGGCAGGTGTGTTGTGTGTTGCTGGGGGAGCCAACTTTTTATGGAATTATCTTTGCATTGTGTTGTGTAAATAAAACCCTCTTAGTAAACACATGTTTGCTAGCATGTTTTGTTTTTACGAACTGGTTCTAAAAACAAAAAGCTTTTTTTCAAAAGTGATTTCAGGATCAGCTGCTTAGGTATGAGAATGCAGTGGTAACTCGGGGGCTGAAGACATTTCCAAAAGGCATGGGGCCCCCTGTTAAAGGTGAAAGACAGGGCTGATCTTCAGAAGAATTAAATCTTTCTGGCAGAACATGCCTGGCCTGGGTGGATGATCCTGGCCTTACACCTAGGCCTGAGTCTGTATTGTGTAAATGTCCCTTCAGTTTACCAACTTCAGGGCAAGTTGTTGTTAATCTTTTTCTATTTTTAGAGGGATAATAAGCAGTGAGCAAGTGTCATTGGAAGCAAAGCTATGATCATTTTTTTACTACCAGTTTGTAACAGGACAAAGTCAAGTTGCAGCTTTTATTTCATAGCTTCAGATTTGTGACAGCTCCACTTGTGAGTACAAATTTTTATCACTTTAAGGGAATGACTGAATTCTACCTTCTTCAAACTCTTAACACCTTTCTCAAGCTTCATCAAGAAAACCCTTTAAATACCTCCCACCCTGAAGATGGAAATAAAAGCCAGACCCATTCCAAAGCTGTTTTCTTCTAAAGACAGAAGTAGTTATAAGCAGAAGGCATCTTTCACAGCATACTAATCAAAAATAGCTCTAGGGCCTGTTAGAGATGCTGCAGTTTGTGTGTTAAATAGGGCTGTCTCATACCTGTGCTCAGTGATGCTTTTGGAACATCACTGCAGTGAGTTGGTGAACTTTGAGGTGTTCTCAGCACAAATGCTGCCAACACTTCTAGAGGGTGCCTGCCAAAACAACCAGGCTCTGTCTGATGCAAAATACTTTTAAGACTTGGTGATCACAAGCCACACTCATTTTATGATGCAAGGAAACAAAATCCCCTGCCCATTCTTTTACTCCACATTTAAAACAATTTTTGAGAGCACCAAACAAGCCACATATAATTTATACTTTAATACAGAAAAAAACATATATCTGTAGTTTGTACACACCACAGGTAACACTTCAGTATATCTAGAATAAGACAAAACTTGACATTGTACCTGAAGTAGGTGACCATGAGAGATGGAGGAAAAGCAAATACATACTTTTTCAATTCGATGTAGTTTCAGTGGAACTCACTTCACAAAAAAATAAAATTCAAAATCCACCTTTTAATTACTTAGGAAAGCCAATAAACTACATCAGGCTGTGCGGAGTGATAAAAACTGCATGGAAACCATGGCAGCTGGTATCTCCATCCCATGCTGAAGGTCCAGTTGATTAGAGTCCCAACAAGCTCCTACAAGGCACCAACAGTCTTTAACCCTCAGGCAATGGCCAGCTGCAGTAAGTACCTGTGGTCACCCTTTCTAATAAACTGGCTGAATCCTTTGAGAGGCCAAACTAACCCAGGGCACAGCCCCACTGGTGGGGTTAGGTTTGGCTGAGCTGTCAGATCCCATGAGGTGCCATCGATAGCAGATGCTCAGTCTCTGATGCCCTGACACAGTCCTGCAGGTTAGCACTCAACACATCAGGGCCTTGGAGCAGGACATGTGTAAACTCCCAATTCCAAGCCAGGTGGTCAATACCAATACACATTTACTTAAAAGTTACACTGCCGTAAAAATAAATACACATTTAAAAAAAAGAAATAAAATCCATAGGTCCTGGGGGCAATGCCAGGGAGACGGCCTCGCCAGTGCCTTTGCCTGACTTGTGGGAACAGCTCATTACCAAGGCAGGTAATGGGTTGGATCTGGCCCTTAGCTGGAAGGTTAATGGTCCATATGTCTTCCTTTCTCTGCTACAAAAATAGAAATTAATCTAGAGCACTAATGGAAAGTGATTGCACACCATCTCTGTGCAGATGCTGAAGGACACTTCTCTATAGTGATCCAATGACACGCAGGGAGGATTTTTCAAAAGCAGTCAGGTGGACCTGGGCATCTGAACCCCTGGGACTCTCAGGAGGTCCTGAAGCACTTTTGGAAATCTTCCCATAGGCACTTACAAAAAGAAGAAAGCTATTTGCTGCACTTAGGAAAGAAGCCAAGAAAAGAAATACTGCAAAGAATGGAACCTGTATCCATACAAATGGGAGCTAAATATATCAGCAAGTACATGCCTTGGCAGAGATTTTGTTACTCGTAACTAAAATGACACTCATAAACCTTCAGGAAAATTTGTGCTTGATATCATCATTGTTACTTACCCTGAAAAAACAAAACATCCTTAGCAGCAAACAGTAACAGCAAACTTTAATGCTAAGTCTACCAGACAGATGGGAGAATAGTAAAGATTTGATTGATGATGCAACCCTGACAACAAAGGATTAAACCTACTAGGGGCAGGCTGATACATCCCTTTACTTTGCCAAGTATAACCAGGTTAACTCAACACGTAAGTGGTACAGGCTTCAACAGCAGCCAGCTGCAAGAGCAGAACTGATCTGGACTTAAAAACATTGCAAGGGAACAATTTCCCTCTCTTTCTTTTTGAACAGGCTTCAGCTTTTCTTTGCACCAGCACCACGTTTAAGAACTCTGCTCTGGGTATGTAAAACCTCCACACAGCCGTCAGAAACGACAGCTTTGTAAGGCAGGTCCGTTCTGGCTGAACGTGCAGCCTGGCTGTGGCAGTGCTGAGCTCACTCTGGGCTAATCAGGGGGTTAAGCAAGCCTACAGGTAACTCCATGCAGCAGGAACAGGACCAGTTAGGCTCTAACATAACCGAGCTAAACCAGCCCGGAGCGTGTCTATGCTTACAGTCACAGCTTTGTTGGCCCTGGATCCAAAATGAACAGAGTGCCTTAACCACAGACGAAGATAATCTATTCAGAGCAACAAAGCAGAGTTGTTCCCAGGTATGTCTATTTTTCTCTACTGAAAGCTGCTTTACTATTGTTATTTCTCACCTGCCTGACAGCAAAATGCTCCAGTCAGTTCCAACTTGGGAAGAAAGTAGCCGGTCTTTTAAAGCTGCAACAGTGGAGTGCTCCTTGGAGAGTCTACAGGATTTCTGACTGACTAAGGTTGATGAGACCAAGGATTTTACTCAGGTAGTAAGCTGTCTGTACTGGGTGCTCCTCCACTGGCTTTTTTTTTTCTTAGCAGGGAGATGGAAGAGACAACTGAAAGTCTTTAGCATGCACAGTCACCTCTAGAAAGCTTCTTACATCTATTAGGCTACTAAACAGATTTACTTTATTGGTAAAATATCAACTACAGTCTCTTCCGTTTTGCTTTTTCCTTCAGCATGATCTACTTGTTTTACTGAACAGGCAACATCCTTAAAAACAGTGATTCCACCTCCTAGCGAAATATATATGGGAAACTCCTGTGAACAGGCATATGCTTCCTGTTGAGCTAGTTCATCCTTCCCTAGAACAGCAGCACAACATGCTGCATGCAAAGCCAGGTGGCAGTGTAAACAGATTCTTCCACACTCAGGATTTTGCTGTCATTCCTCCACATTCAGTGTTTTGCTATCACAACTGTGCTACATTTCTGCTGGTTGATGAAAGAGGATCATCTGTCCTGCTTTGGCGTTCAGTCCTTTGTAACGGATTATCACAAAAGCAAAGCTAAGTGCCTGATGGTAAAGGAAAGCTTTGTCTTGACAGGCCCAGAATTTCCTCTCTCATGTCAAACAAGATGTTTCTAAATACTTCTGGTCCTCTTTTAGTTGTTTAGGTTAAATATTCAGCACCCACCAACCTGGAAGCCTTTGTAGTAGAAACAAACAGCGTAATTTCTTTTTGTTTGAGGAGACATTGCTTTTGATTGCACAATTAGACTATGGAGTGTGGCTCTTTATTAACATGCTTGAAATATGACAATGTAGTAAGAGCATCAACGAGGATAAAGCACCTTGCAGGAGTCTGTGTTCCATCACCTGGGATGAAACTATGCTGAGACATTCCCACACCAAGCAGGACTATCCACCCTGAGCCAGGACTAATCTGGTAGATCGTTAACAGCCATTTGGGAGAACGGTGAGTTTAGCCTGTCAAGTTCATCTACTTGTGGAGGGTGATGCATTATAACCTCATGGTCCTCTGAAACGTCATCCCCCACAGTGACTAGGTTTGTTAGAGATTTGCTCCGAACACACTGGAAATCAACGTGACGGCTTTTGCCCTCTTCCTTTTCCCACGACATCTGGATGAACGGCCGTTGGACGTAGTTGTAGATCACTTCTGACCGGCCACCAGGCCTCCTCTTCACCTTCTCTTTACAGGTGGGATATCCTGAAAACACAGACAGCCAGTCAGTTGCACTACACACCTCTGACTTGTACAAAGGGACAAGAGGATTGCGGAAGAACAGCCAGGTAGGAGTGACTGTGGGGTCAGGGGGGGCAGTAGACAAATGCTCACATTCCACATTTATCATTATTAGCTTGCAAAAGACCATTCGCTCTTTCCCTGAAAAGAGGGTGCAGCATTGTGTGTAGTCATACGATCAGTGGCACAGCATTAGCCACTTTGTGAGCAAACACAGCTCCTGTAAAAATAAGACAGTCTCCCAGGACCAAGCACAACGTTCTCTGAGCTCCCTAAGGGAATGCTTGGATCAGCAGGCTGAAGTGTTTGACTCCTGCTTCCTGTTTACTCGGTCCTAAAGAGACAAGGCACTTGCTGGTACGTGCTACATATCTTCCACTTTCCTTTAACTTTTAAGCCTCCTGGCCAATTTCAGTATAACATGATAGAGGTGAAGGAACATGCCCAGCTTCTACTAGTTTCATGAAAATAAATGCTTACTAAACCAGAGCAAAACAGGAAATGCCTAGAGTCCAGAGGAAACCAGGCTTTACTGACTACGAGGCACCTGTTTTAGAATTTCCTGTGTTGAAGAAATATTTTACCTTCAATGCCAATGCGAATATTTTTCAGGCCCCGTTCCTTTAATACAGCTTTCGCAACATCACGGTTCTCAATGTACTTGAAGAATCTGTACAGCTTGGAACTGTAAAGAACTTGAGAAATAAAAAGGGTGATTACAATCTGCAAGGAGGGACCTTCTACCCGTTTTGACATGCTCAGCCACTGGGGTGCCAAAAGCAGGTTGGTTTCCAAGAACTACTTCAGGTGTCTGTTCTCATCACTGGGGTTAGCTGCACTTCTGTGGTGAGAGGGCAGTGAGGCACATTACAGTCTGGGTAGAATGGATGGTGATGGGTGGGGAAAGCAGAATATTCACTCAGTAGGGAGTAAGGAAAAGGCTGAGGGGGAGGTAACAAACAAAAGGAAAAGATGCAGTGTGTGCTGTCACTACCAATGCTAGCTCTAACTAGCCAGCTATCCTGCCTCTAGCAGCAGCCAGTTCAGAATTCCAGAATCATCTTGGTTGGAAAAGCCCCTGAAGTTCCTCCAGTGCCACCATGACCCTCCCCCTGACTGTTCCCAACTCCCCCAGATCCCTCAGCGCTGGCTCAGCCCGACTCTTCAACCCCTCCAGGGATGGGGACTCCCCCCTGCCCTGGGCAGCCCATTCCAACGCCCAACAGCCCCTTCTGCACAGAAATCCTTCCTCAGAGCCAGCCTGACCCTGCCCTAGGCAGCTTGAGGCCATTCCCTCTGGGCCTGGAACTTGGTTCAGGAGACTCATCTCTACTTCTCTGTAACCTCCTTTCAGGGAGTTGTAGTAGGAACGTATAAAACACGATTCCACGTCCAACATCTCTTCCTGGAGGAAGACTGCTGTTTGGGCAACGGGTCCTTTCCTAATGGCCAGGTGGGGGCTGAACACAGAGCCAGGAGCCCCAGTGTAGTGCTCTTACTTTGTGAGTACTCCTCTCCCATCGGAGGTGGATGATCTTCATCCCAGTCCACGGTGTCTTCGTCTGTCAGCACGACAATATGGCATTCACGTTCCCCTTTCCTTGCACTATCCACCATTATAGGCAGAATCAGCTCCTCCAGGTAGCTATCAAACTGCTTGTGAGCACCATCATTGGAGAGCTCGTGTAACAGAGCACCTAACGAGACATAAATCACAGGATGAGCTTTTTTACACAGTATGAAAATATGTCTACATTTTCCAGACACATTCAAGAGCACATTTCACATTCTTTAGATATATCAATAGTCTTCAGCTCCTGAAATGGCAAAATCAGATATATGAGACTGCATTTCAAATGGGATGCAAATTACACTGTAAAACCATTCCATTATCATTAAAAAATCACCAAGGTCCAATCAATACAGTGAAACAGTAATAGACTGAATAATTAATTAATTATGATACTTAACTTGAATTTTCAGCAACAAACTCTGTCCTTGAAATTTTCTGCCTTCTTTGTGATCACTCCTCAGAGGACAGGGTAGGAAATTCCACCCACAGCTGTGTTATGATACCATATACCCCATTTCACTGTAGGACCTTTCACAGGTTTACCTATATTAAAAGTACTTTTTTGCCAGCATACCCACCAAAAATCTGCTCCCAATCAGATCCCTTCATGACTAGGAACTCTCTGCTACTTTCCAACTCTGGTATCTTTGGTTCCTGCTCTGCTCATCACCCTTTATCTTAAATTATTCATAATTCCCTGGTAAATTTTAGATATGAGTTATAACCCTGGTTTTAGCCTTCATTTTGTTCGGCTGTAGTAGCAAGTTCTTCTTCTCAGCCTCTGTTACAAGAGGAGACTAGAATTTTTACAATTTCACTTTGATTTTTTGAGCAAGGCGTCTGCATTCTGCAGGATTCAGCCACTTCAGGAAGCTGTTTAAATGCAACAATCCGCGAGTCCTACCAGGGTCCACACCTTCACACTTAAATTAAAGCGAACTGCACCAAATCAGGACCAGAGTGCTCAACATCATGCAGATGATCTCCTAAGAGCTGATTTCTCTCCATACTTACTTAAATCTTGACATTTGATTGTGTTGAAATCAAAGTTTATGCAGAGATAATCACATGTGTCTCGAAGGTCTGGGATGGAAATCCCATCAGGACAGTTAATGATTCCGGTTTTGTAATAATCCTGCAAATAAAAGGACAGTTTTTGGAGAGAAAAACTAAGAATATCTTGGACTCTGGTAATTTTTAATTAGCTCTTTGTTTTCTTAACCACCATCTGAGAGTAGAGGCTATATATAGCTCTGCGAACAGTAAAACCAGCCCTGCCTGTCCAAGAATCTACGTCTCTCTGCAGATCCTCTTGGGTCTGATAAACGGTGAGCTCCAGTTAAAACTTTTCCCATGGCATTGGGTTTCATAACATCTCATATGCAATATGCATTTATATGCAACCACAAGGTCAGGACACAGCTCAGGAACTACAATGGCGTGACACATGAAAGGTAAAAGGCAACATTAGCAAATAGCTGAAATGTTGACTCATACCAAAGTCTACTATAATATTAAAAAAAAAAAAAAATCACAATGCAAAACAGTAATAAAAGAATATGTCCCAGGGGGTGTGCAGCTGCCTGGGAGATGGCTCAGCTCTGCACATGTGACAAACAGATCGGTTTCTTTTCAGTTTCAAACATCTCCTTACCAGCACAGTCCGGAATACAGCTGAGCTAATTCCTTCTGCGATTTCATATTCTCCTTTTTCATTTGGCCTGGTGAAATTATATTCTCTTCCTGGTCCAAACATTCTGAACAAATAAAAATCTAGGTAAGTGCACAAGTATATTTAAATGCATTTGTTCTAGAGACCAGTAGGTGCATTGAGGTTAAACGAAATCAGCAGTGACACTTACATACAGTAACTTCAATCCTATACTCGTATCTCTTACACCGTAAATAAGCACAAGAGCTGTCTCAGCCAAGTCCGCCTATAGCTGGGCTTTGTCTGTCACTATAGCTGCATGGTATGGAACAAGCCACAGCTCAAAGGAACAGACCATGCAAGCCTGGGCGAGAAAATACCCTGGCAGTAAAGCCCTTTTGCTGAGGCCATACAAGATACCCGCCACACGCCCTGTGACCTCTTGTTTTACACAATGACCCATGCAAGAGTCAGTAACCCAACAGAACCTGTCTCCCTTCGGTCAGAGATGGGTGGAAGTGCTGGCAATACAGAAAATGAGTGCTTCTTGCTGCACCAATAGGCTCCAACCTTTGAGCCATGTTACAGGGAGCTGAGTAACTTCTCTTTCAGTAAAGTATATCCAAAGATAAGAGCAGGAGGGGGATGAAGCATTATTATTATTTTCCTCATTCTGGAACCGAGGCTATCAGCTCTGAACAGATGTACTACTTACAAACAAGGCAAACAGTTGGAGAGAAGGCAAAAGGAGACCACGTCTAGTTAAAAGTGCACATTGTTTGAAGGAACTGAATGAAAGGGAGAATGTTATCTAGAGAACTACCAACTCCCTCTACATCTGGTCATGTTTTCAAGGCCTCACAGTCAAGCTCTGAATGAGGTCAACCTTGCTTTGTTTGTGCAAAGAGATGAGATTGCAAAACAAACACTGGGAATTGGTTCCATTTTAGCAAACATTTGACCCCCTTGAGATATCTCGAAAATAGTGAAAATCACCCACCTTCCCAGCATAGTATCAGGGTGAGCAGTGAAAATCTGTGGATTCACTGCAAAGCGAGTGCCATCTACCACAAGTGTCACTTTCTCTGCAGAAACTGTTTGTGAATTGTTGCTTGAAGACAAAGCGCAGCATCCATGGCGTTCCGGGGTATTAAAATATTCTGACTGTCTCTTATTTCCTTCTTGGAAATGACAACTGTGCGTGTCTTCAGGAGCAGACAACATGCTACTGATCTGGGGACTTACTGGATAAGCAGTGTGTCGACAATCAGAATCTAAACCTGAGACACACAAATATTGCAAGGGTAAGAAATAATTTATTGAAAAAAAGAATTTATTGAAAATATAATTTATTGGAAAACATAATTTGATAGCAACACTTCCTACTGTAATAACAGCCACACAATAACAAGGGATGTTGATATATGTTATCTGACATGAAACTAGACTCTATTTTCAAACTGAGCCAGCAGTTGGATTTTGGATAAAAAAAATTTCCAATGAACCTCAATGCTTAATACTCCTTGATAAAGCAAGACATTCAGTGTGTTAAGAGCAGGAGCACAGGAATTAAACAAGGCCAGAAAGACGGACACAGATTGCCAGCACTGCCAAGTACTCTCGCAGGGAAGCTGGAGCAGAAGCACACACCATGCTGGAGGTGGTTTAAACCAGCAGCGCTTGATGCCTGGTCCATAGTGGGCACCCAGCTCATCAGGACTGTCCAGCTACTTTCAGTTCATCTGTTCAACCTCAGGACAACCCCCGGAGGAGCTGCAAGTTGGCCAGCCAGGACGTACCCATGCGGTGATCCTGCCAAGACAGCAAGACCCTAAACTCTGCTGTGGACTGTTGTTCTTCAGATCGGTTTGGCAAAGGCAGGGTATGTATTCCCCAGTGTAAGCTGCTTTGGGATACTAGAATTTTTCCAAAACAACACCTCTCAAAAAAAAAAAAATCTCCCTTAAAGATTACCACAATGTAAAGATACTATCCTTACTCTCAGTCCTGGGAACTGCAGCAGGGTTGTGACCTCCTAGCACCACATTACTTTCTTCTGACTCATGGACTGCTACAGTTATGTTTTCCACAGAGCAACTGGACTCCAGACTTCTTGACCAGTCTGTCCCACCAGCACAGTTAACATTCATGCTGGGCCTCCGTGATGCGAGGAGGTGGCTGCGTTTCCTAAGGGAAGAGCTAGGAGAGAAAATACCAGGTTGTTAGTTTTGGAAGAAAGTCCCAAGCAGTGAAGCTCAAATCCCTCTATCTGATACTGCAAGCAAAGTCCCTCAGGCTCAAGAGGCATTTCTTCAGATACAGGGCTTTGGGGGGAAAAAAGGATTTTAAAGTAACCAGGGGTCTATTTCATCTATAAACCTTTGCTTTTTTAAAAGTAAGTCTAAAGCCCCTGACATCTTTAGATCACATGTGTGATCTAGACAACCAGAGCCCTTCAAAATCGTTTACATACTTCTCGATTCCAGCACTGGCAAGATGAGGTCTGTAACCTGGCAACAGCCCAATATACATCTTCCCAGTTAACACCTCAGGCACTGCCTCTTAACCACTCTGAGGTTTGACTAGGAGGTTCCCTATTCCCAGTCATTGCTTTTTTTCTTTTCCTCTTTCTTGATTTAGCCCCCTCCTGTCATACAGTGCTCACCCCACTCTTACAGTCCTACAAGAAATACTCCTCTCACACAGCATGGCCATGACTGCAGCAGCCTCGCATCCACTGGCCATTCAAATCTCAAATGTTCTTACAGCATACACACAGAGACATCTTCCATTATTTCTGTTTGGAGATTTCACCCTTAAGTGAAATTTTTCTTCCCCGTTCCTATCTTTAAGTCCCACTTCGCCCCTCTGTATCTCCTAACAGCTCTCTTTGGCTGCCTCTTTCCCTCACTCTCTCTTTGGCATGTAGTTTGTCCTGCTATTGCCTTGGACAAGAAACAGCTCTCCTTTCTTGGCTTGAAGAGTTTGCCTTTCACTCTCTCAAACATAAACCACCAATTTCCTCATTAATGAATTTTCCCAATTTCCCCCCTGCAGAACAATTGTCCTGTGTCTTTTTCTTGGCTGAATTAAGATCCAGGGCCCATGGATGCCATCTATAAAGCATGGCAGAACACGGACACGGCTAGATACGAACCAGATAAAATACAGCACTAATAAAACAACAAAATGCCAAATAAGAGTTGGCAAATTTGCTGGTCAGGACCTGCTGAGGATGAAGGCCTTAATGAGCAGTTCAGTGGTGGGTTTCAAGCCCATCATTACTGGCTGTCAGCACAAGCATTTCATTCTTAATTAGAAATTTAGAAAAGGAATAACAAATCCTTCCTCTTGTTCCATAAAACAAATAATAAGTTGCCAGTATTATTATATCTGTATATTTTTAGAATATCTGTTGCTTACGCATCATGTGATCTTCATCAGAAAGAAGATTTTTGGCAACAGCATGTAAAAAGCTACTGTGTTTTTTTTCCTCTTTTTTAAAGGCTCTGGCTGGCTGGTAGGAACAGCAACACAAGGAGCCTACAAGGGCCACCTTAGTTCCAGCAAACTTGACAGCACACAGTGCATCACTATGCACCTCTCCTCTCACCAAACACCCAACGTTGGCTCAGAAAACTCCCTCTCCTGCCACTTTCCAGGCTGTTTCTGGGACCCACCGCACTGGCTGCCTGGACCCTGGAGAGATCCCCTCCTCAGTCCCACCAGACACCCCAACAGTCCCCGTGAACACTGCCCTGTGTTTGGTCACACATGAACAAATCCATCCCCTTTTGCCTGAGCAAAGGGCAATCCAAACTCCTCGGAAATAAACCTCTGCAATCTTCTGCCCTCTTCTCTTGTGCATCAGAGCAGCAAAGGGCTGTAAGAAAGGCCAGGAGGCTGCTGGGCAGTAGGACATGGGTGTGGGGAGCCCCCAGTATCTAAAGAGAACATACCAACTGCCCCATTCATACAACTTCAGGACAAATCTACTACCCCGGAAATGTTCTATATGAGTAAACAGAATATGTAGAAAATACTGTTTAAAGTAAACCTAAGTATGCAAACCCACATACTGTACAACACCTGGGGGGGGGGGGAAGAGCTTTTAAATCAATTCCTCAATTGACAATGTCAAATGGAACAATAAAAAGTCAACTATTCTTCTATTTCATGTAGCCTATTGTAATTATTGTGAGGAAATGGAATTTCTAAACTATTTATACAACAAACACTGTTGTTTCAAACACATTCAGTGCATTCCATACATTATAATTGTGCTATACCTTTTGACCAAAACGTTTTAAAGCTTGGTACCTGCACAGAAAGCCAAAATAATATTTTTTTTAAACTGTAGTTTGATTTACTTGTGCAAAAGTGTTTTGAGATGGGGAAAATAAAAATCTTTGTTGAGAGGATATGCAATTAATTATCTTGGGAAAGCCCTTAAGAGGAGTTGTTCTTGAGACTGGCTAATCGCTGGGAGGAACACAAACAACATACTGGGCTGAGTCTCAGGAACTCTTTTTTCCCTCCAATTCTTCCATATAGAAACAAGCTCTCTGATAAAACTGAGATCCTAACACACTTGCTTGGAACAGACTTTGCTCTGTGAGCTGACAAGAACTCTATTAAGAAAACCTGGTAAGCATAAAATTTACTTCTTAGGCCTCTTTTTCAAGAGTGTTCCATTGCAGCAGTCCTGTCAGTAAGCTCCCCTTGCACTGTCTGAACAATCTCTTAATTATTTAATACATTACTTAGCACAGAGGAAAATTTAAGCAGGGAGTCAGATCAACAAACAGTTTATATCCAGGCAAAGAGCAGCTTTAACAAGGGACACTTACACTCCATAACTTCACAAGAGGTCTGCCTTAGAAGCCATATTTAAGTGATATCAAACAGCATGAAACGCCTTCAGACTGAATTTTCACAACAGTCAAACTGGGTTTGATGAATGCAGCATCTCTAACTTGACAATCAATCTTTTTTCATCACCTTAAACTTTGAATTAAATGCACACGCAGTTCAAGAGAGCCCGCGTACCATTCAGCAGAGTTCTCTACTACAATATATCAGCAACTATTTACAGAAATATTATCAGATAAGCAGGAACTACATTACACTAGTTTTCCTTGATCTTCTCCCCACCCTTCGCTGCTTAATCTGCTAAACAGGATTTTTCGGAAAAAGAACCCCAGCTGTTGGCACCCTTCTCCTCATTCTTTTCTATTACACCAAGTTTAGCACCAGTGGAAGGTGCTAAAAACTGCAGAGATGGGAATATTCAGAAACAGATGCTCTTTGCAATCGTAGTGGCTCTTACAAGCATTAGATCTGACTTTCCTCATTAAATCTACAGACAGTTGAATGTTCAACCCTGCTGATGAATTCGACTTGGGCCAGGCTAATGGCATTTTCCTGTTTTCTGTCGCCTCTTGGCATGCCCAAATCCTACCCATTATGTGTCAGCAGAATTGAGGAAAATGAGTAAGGTTCTCTTAACGCATGTGCCTGGTAAAAGAAATAGCCAAACTAGTCATTTAACATGACAAATATAATGCAATCACACATACAACCCAGTAGGGAAACTAGTACATAAAGACTTCAGAAGGCCATACTCATGCCTGACCAGCTTACAAATGTCCTGGTTTCCTTTCATGCCCAGGATCAAGGTGAACTACCCGTGGTGAGAATGAATACCTATAAATAATAATTAGCACTATTCATCTTCAAAGCTTTTTACAAATACTAACCGCTCATTCCTTCTACCAGCCCTGGGAAGCACTGCAGGGAAGTCTTTTATGAGAGAACAAGGACACAGAAAAAGAGACATAATCTTCAGGGCCAGCCAAAGTCTCATGCCCACTAACTAGGTGTTACGCTGACTTTTAGCACGTTCACTACTCAAGCTCCCTGGCCGTGCACCAGCAATCACCCTGTGGTTAGCAGGACAAATACTAACAGGTTACCATCTTCTTTTGAGGTCTGTTTCTATGCACGTTCCTACCCTCTGGTAAGCATAAAGTGGCTGGTACCCCAGAATTGATCAAGAGCAGTAAACAAGCACCTTGACTTCTTAGCTCACTTCACAGTAACTTGTTTGTATGCTCAGATCCTGAAGGACCAGGTAGGGACCAGCCTGCAGAGGTGAAGACTCACAGCTTGTGGATAGCCAGATTCTGGGAGCTGGGAACCACGAATATCAAAAGCCCAGCACTAAAGAAATTTAGTTCTTAGAAAACTCATATAGAGAAAACACTCTAAATAGGCTGTGTTGGGTTTTTGGATTTGTGGGTTGTGGTTTTTTTGTTTTTTTTTTTTTTTTTTTTTTTTAAGGAAATCAGTATCACAGTCAAAAAATCAAAATTCACATCTGACTCCAGCTGCTGGTTTAGAGCATGTAAGTCCCTCCTGCCTCCAGAACACAACGTTAAGAATGAGCCATGCAACTGAACAAGCATCACGTGCTGATGGTCACAGTGAAGTCCTCTATTTGAACTTGTTTAGAGACAACACTGTTGACAGAAAAATATGTAAGTGATACTTACTTTTTTTTAAACAAAAATTGGAAACATTTTTATTTAGCAATGCGTATTTGGCACAAACAATTCATGATACAATGCTTTTGCAGAGATGAAGAGGCTGATCCTTGCTCTATGTAATTAGGAAAAAAGGGAAGTGTACTGGGAAGTAAAAAGGGCTGGGCTGATCTTCAGCACATTATCCTTCCCCATCCTAACAGATCTGAGGCACGTCCAAACCCACTTCACAAAGCATACAGTTCTCATCCAGCTACTGGAAGGAGCTGCATGGCTTAACTTGTACAGACCAACGTGAACACTACATAGGTGATGTGTGCAAAGAAAAGAAAGTAGTAAGAAAGTAAAAGAAATGCAGTAACGTGTCCAGCAGAGAAAACCCATTTAGAGACAAGACATTTTATTAAACAAAAAGATAACCGATCAGTACAGACTTGCTGGTTCCTCACTTTTTATTGTATCACTTGTTCCTTACCCTTGGGATTATTTTTTTTTTTTTTTTTAAGAGCCATGACAAAATATTTTAGGTATCAAGTTCACAGAATATCACAGAAACTTCAAAGAAAAATAATGAAAAGCTGAGCTGTCAAAATCCATTGAAAAGTAAAGCTCTTTACTGTTAACATCCAACAGCTTATGCACTGCTTCACTCATCTGGCATGACAGGGAGGAAGCTGTATGAGAGTAAAAATAGTAGAAGTGAGTAACCTTACTTCACCACTCGGTTTGCGAATGGCAAAGAAGGATCAGCAGCACATTGAGGCAGTGAATCAGACAGTCACCAATCTTCCACTCTTCCTAAACCACAGCGTAACCACAATGACTTAAATAAAACTCCAAACAACTCATTTTTAAGGTGACAACACTCCTTTAAATCTACAAAAACATTCCCATGTACAATTATTCTCAGAAATATGAGCAAGCAGGAAACACGCGTATGCAGGGTGTGCCTGACCTAATTCTACAGTCTACTACTTTGGAACAAGATGTATTTCTAATACAATTGCACGTCTTTCAAAAAAGTTTTGCCTCGCTTTAATTTTTTAAGATATTCTTGGAATATGCCAAAAGTGCCTCTAAACATAAAAGCAGAAAAACAACTTATTAATTATTTAATTCCTCCCCTGGAGAGAAAAACGGGAAATCTCATATGCTTAAGAAAAATAACAATAAGCATTTCTTATACATAAGGATTAGCGAATCAGTGTTGGGTACATCTAACCCACACTGGGAGTGCAGCACAGAGATACCCAAGCCAGGAGAGAGCTACTGGCCAAGGCTTCCCAGGGTGGTACACAAGGTGCAGATTTCTCAGCTGGAGGCCAGACGCAGTCCAGCTGTGCCAGCCCTGTACCATGCTGAGTTTGTACACTTGGCCTCTCTCATGGAGTAAGCACTCACATTCATCTTTCAGCTGGTCTGCTCTTGTGCACCCTACAGGATTCTGGAACTGGGTTAAGTTTAAAAAAAAAAAAAGCAATCAAACTTGCTACGAAAAAATATCATACTGGCAATTAGGCAGCAATCCAACTTTCTAATTTTCATTAAAACTATTTGCTTTTCATCATCAGATACATACTTCCCCAGAGAAAGGAAGAAAAGAAAAAATAATCATACTGCTTGTCAGCTCAGTTCAGTGGCAATAAAAATTCCCTAGTCACAGGGAAGCATTCCAGAGGCCTGTACAGAATGAGAAATCTAACCATTAGAAAGGCAAAAAGTAAAACTTTCTGCTCTATTTAAGACTGAGATCAGATCTGCGGTCTCATTCTGTAAATATGAAGGAAATCCACTGAAAACAGCAGGTTTGAATTTGAATTAATGAGGCTGGAGTCTAACGATAGGAATTTTGGCCCCAGCTTCTGTTCATTCCTACACCTGTAACTTGGGAGTCCCCGAAGGCTTTAAAAAATAAAATGGAGAAAGTATGAAAAGGAAACAGCACAGAAGGGCACTGGAAAAAAACCTGCCAGGCTGTGCCTGCTCTACAGAGCCTCCTGTCTTTTGTTCTGCCTTGTTCCCTTCTGCATTCCTAGTAAGAGGGAAACAGCACCATTAGGAAATTGGAAAAGACAAAATAAGTACAAAACTTGCCTGTTAAAACACATCTTCAGTATAAATTGTATATGACTCCTCTGGAGTTTAAACTGCAAGGAGCTGCCTTTGCTTTTACAGGTTGCTTGGAGTAAACACAAGCCTATTGATTTTTTAACCTACTCAAAAATAAAGGTGAGTGATGGGGCCACGTTGTCGGTATTGCAGTTTACAGTAGAATAAAGGCACTTCTAAAGCAATGACATCCTGCTTTTAAATCCTACTTCCTGCTTTCACCCAAATTCTACAGTCTTTAAACATTTTAAGATTCAGAGGGTCTCTTATTCTCATAGCAGGTGGTTTTTTAAAAGTGTTTTTCCAGTTGTCAAGTACAAACATGGCTCCTCACTTATTATTTCTCTTTCAGGCATAAGACTTGTCTAGGAGATCAGTTTTTATCCTTTTCCAGAAGGTGAGGGGCCATGCGTGAAGTCTCACATAAGCAGGGAAAAGCTGCCCTGGACAAGCACAAGGGTCTGAGCCCCAGGCACTGCCCTGTGCACCGAACCGAACACGGGACACTCAGGGCAACGGGAGACTCGGCAGGGCTGAGGTTGGCCACTCACTGGCACCTGTAGATATGCCTGTACCACAGGAGAACAACATAAAGGTGCATTCACCCAGATTGCATCAGATAGAAAATCTACCCAGAGCCTTTAACATGCTTTTCTCATACCTACTAATGGTAGTTTCATTCTCTGCTATAGACACAAACATAACCAGACAATAAAACGATGATTTATAGGTTGAACTAGCTCGGGCACATTACAAAAGGCTTTTCCCTTGTTATGAAATAACTCTATCAATATACAGAGGAATCATTTTCCATCTGACTTTGAAATATAGATGGAAAATAATGTCCAGCAGGACTGATGCAATGCAGGACAGCCTGCAAATTCTGGCAAGAGACAGCAAGAAGGCTGATGAAACGCTCGATTGTTTTCTCCTATTCTGTGCATAGTGCTTCACTGTTAGCAAAGTTTACAGACTTACTCGTTTTCTTGAGTCTTAACAAAAATCCACTGTTTCTACAAATGCAATTCAAAACTACAGTCTGCAGTATGGTTTTGATGGTTTAACACTGCACATCCACACCCTGACTGAAGACCTGTGGTTCACCAGGTCCTCCCGTAACTGCCAGAGCCTGGTTTACACGCGGAAAGTTCACATCGCTGCTGACAGCACTGACCCCCATCAGTGCCCCCCACTGACAGCATCGTTTCTTTTGCCAACCTAGAATCACCAAGCCCAACACATGCAGAAAACTCACTGAGATTTATGAACTCAAATTAACCTCTTACAGGCTTTTCCAAAATAGTGAAGTCATACCATGGCAGCCTTACCAAGTGAACAGGTGAAACGCATCCAGTAACATCCTACCACTGGGTGTCTTGGAAGGGAACACAATTTCTGAATTAGGCAACAGGTTAATGCTTTGCTAGGGCTGCTTCTGCTCCATGAGGCTCAAAGGTCCTAGTGTTAAAGAGCACAAACAAGCCACCGAAAAAGGCTATTCCCACTCTTCACTCTATAGGGTTTCAGACAGTTGTCTGAAAAATTGTAATTCTTGTATTTGATCCTCATAGAGAGCTTCTTAACACCATAGTAATGGCAGCTGTGCTAGTGCTATCTGGTTAAATTCAGTCAGCAATTTAAATAAAGCTGGCTAATACAGAATATGTTATCTTCTTTCTAGACAGAAGGTTGGAGTATGCAGATCTGACCAAGGTAAGGGGGGGGAAACCCTGGTGAAAGATGAGCTGCTGCAAATCTAAGCAGGATCATCTTCTCTAGAAACAGGAAAAACAAATGTTCCCCCGCTAAAATACATAATACTGAGCTAAATAAAGTTTTAAGCCAGGTGACACCTATGAGTTATGCTTTGTCTTCACCTGTATTAGGTTAAACCACAAATACTTCTCTAAAAGTCTTGAACAGGAGCAACAGCAGCAGAGTTTTGCCCTGTACTCTCTGCTCCACCATTTTCTGCAAAACTACTTACAAAGCTTTCAGAAAAGAACCCCACGTTTTAACAAAACATAAAAGCAAGACCTACTGTTTAGATTTTAAAATGCTATTTTCTTTCTCAGTTTTTCTTCTTAGGCAGTTAAATTTAAATTGCTTTCAAATTCACACCAATTCCTACATCTACACTACAAGAAGTCAAGCTTCTCCATTATGAACTACACAAAAAAGCGTAAGGACAACAGTATTTCTGAGACTGCTCTAACCCCAAGTCCGATATACTTACAGCAACCAGAACTTCTGAACAGAAATAATCACCCACGTTTCTACTGTAACTCTGGAATAAACCCTCTGCCAAGCACCCCCTCGCAAATAACACAGCTCCTTACTTACTGGCGGCTCATATGGTCTCAGTGCTACCAGCACCAGTGTCCTGAAATCCTTCTTTAATAGAGGGAAGCACTAAGTCACAGCAAAGCTTCAGAGTTTAAACTGTTTGTGCAGCAATGGTCACTCCCCCAAAGCCCAGATGTCTGATTCATGTAAATATTTCAATTTAAAAGTCCCCGTCTCCCCCCCCCAGCTGATTCTTGAAAAGTTTGAATAGAAAAAAGCCTGTATGGTAGCAAATAGCTTTATTTTAAGCCGTCTATTTTCAGCAAAAGCCCCCCCCCCCCCCCCCCCCCCCTTAA
>NW_020799137.1:175110-184376 GCF_003259725.1 Athene cunicularia
CCCCCCCCAAATCTGTCTCTCCAGATGCCTGGTTCAGCCTGTTTTTGCAGGAATTATGTGGTAGAAAAGGCAAGGTTTTATTAAATCCTTGATGCCATATGGTTAAATACACTCCTGCCACACATCCCTTATGCAGGCAGAAAGGAATTAACTACCAGAATTTCTGAGTACGTACACAACCATGTGCATACAGATTCCTGAGTCCAGAAGACCTTGGACTTGGGCCCAAACAAATTTACAGTAACTGAGGATATTTCGATACATTAACTCCCCCTAAGATGTATTGCTAAGGAGCCCCAGTAGGTACCTTCTTCCCTCAGAGCCTGGGTTGCCTACACACAGCATTGCACAGGCATTCCACGTTTGTGTCACCTGGAAAGGTTACCCTCTATCAGTTCAAATATTAAATCATTCTATCCCATTGTTCTTAATATTTTCCCCTAAGATATATCTGGACTGCTCAGAGACTGCTCCAAACACAACTGCACAGAATTAAAAATCACTGAATGGTTTGGCTTGGAAGGAAAATTAAATCCCCCCTGCCCCAGGCAGGGACACCTTCCACTAGCCCAGGTTGCCCAAAGCCCCGTCCAACCTGGCCTTGAACCCTTCCAGGGAGGGGGCAGCCACAGCTCCTCTGGGCAACCTGTGCCAGGGCCTCACCCCCCTCATAGTGAACAATTTCTGCCTTAGATCTAATCTAAATCTCCTCTCTTTCAGTTTGAAACCATTACCCCTCATCCTATCCCTACACCCTGATCCAGAGTCCCTCCCCCCTTTCCCGCAGCCCCTTTCAGCCCTGGGGGGCCGCTCTAAGGTGTCCCCGGAGCCTTCTCTTCTCCAGCTGAACCCCCCGACTCTCTCAGCCTGTCCTCACAGTGGGTGCTCCAGCCCCCCGAGCATCTTTGTGGCCTCCTCTGGCCCCGCTCGAGCAGGTCCGTGTCCTTCTGATGTTGGTGCCCCCAGAGCTGGACCCAGCACTGCAGAGGGGTCTCATGAGAGTGGAGCAGAGAGGGAGAATGCCCCCCCCGGATCTGATGGCCACACTTCTCTCCCTGCAGCCCAGGACACGGCTGGTTTTCTCGGCTGCGAGTGAATACTGCCGGCTCATGTTGAGCTTCTTGTCTACCAACACCCCCAAGTCATTCTCCTCAGGGATTCTCTCAGTCCACTCCTTGCCCAGCCTGTGTTTGTACTTGGGATTGCCTTGACCCATGGCAGGACCTTGCACTCGGCCTTGTTGAACTCTACGAGGTTTGCACATCCCTCCTCTCCAGCCTGCCCAGGTCCCTCCGGATGCATCCTTCCCTCCAGCACGGCAGCCACACCGCACAGCTCGGTGTCAGCAGGGAGCCTGCTGAGGGTGCCTCCATCTCGCTCTCCATGGCACCAAAGATGTTAAACAGTGCTGGTGCCAGCACTGACCCCTGAGGAATGTCACTGGTCACCACTCTCCACTTGGACATCGAGCCATTGACCACAACCCTGAGCGCAACCATCCAGCCTTATCCTCCAAGTGGTCCATCCGTCACATCCATGTCTGTCCAGTTTAGAGACAAGGATGTTATGTGGGACAATGTCAAATGCTGTGCACAAGTCCAGGTAGATGACATCAGCCACATGTCATCAATAATATATCTTTTTTAATGCAACAGAACCTTAAGAAACTATTTTTGTTCTGACTCATACCAGTGATAAAGCACGTGTGTGGACTGATGAGTTTTAAAGCCTGATTAACGAAAGATACCTTAAGAGATATCTCACTTAAAAACAAATCAATCAAGCCAACATAATAAAAGCAAGTTGTCACTAATTTACTCAGTAACTCATGTTTTTACTGTACATACATACAAGGTATTGCAAGCACTTGTTATTACTTTTGGTTTGGGTGCAAGCTTTTAATTCTTTAAGGCCTAATTATCTAGTCTATCCAGATAAAGGTGCAAGAAAGTACCTGTAGCCTGTTAAGGAGATTGGGGAGATGTAAAGAAAGAGCAACAGCCTCTAATCACTAAGGCATACTGTCCCAGGGAAGGTGGGGTGGGTTACCATCATTCAGGATTGTGAAAACTCCACCTAGAGCACACAGTGCTCAAGAGCCAGGCAGCTTGTTGCACTTAGAAAGCATGTGGAAAAGATGACAACAGCAGGGGACAAATTAACACCAGCTCACACTGAGGGGCTGAACACACCATAACCCCTCCTGTCTCCTTCACCACAGTGGCCTTAGGAGAGTCAGGACTACAGACACCACCTGAAGCGCAGTACTTGGAGCTGTTGGTGCCACCACCACCACCTGCAATTCTGACCTGCAGTGCAGGGTCCCAACACCAACCTGCAGCACCGTAACAGATAAGCTACCCTCTTTGCTCTTGGCATAGCAACTAGCCAGAGGAGATCCTCTTGAGATGAGGACTGGTGTATTAAGAATCAGAGTATGCTGAAATACACAACAGTTTTAACAGGAGTGAATTATTTTACAGCAGAATATTGGTAGTAAGAATATTCAGACTAAAAATTCCTCTCCTCACTTACTGAACTTTTAGTTTCCTACAAAAAAAAGTTAGTTGTTTCATCCATAGCAAAAAGCACCTACTTGCTTTGACTCTTATTTTAGAAAGGCTGCGAGCAGCTTCAAACTCCACCTTCCTTCTCTGGAAGGGATCCCAACAAGTAACTGCTCACTCACTCCCAGCTCATCTGCTACAACTCCAACTGCCATTCATTTTTAACCAATTACATGGCAGCAGCTTAAAAACCAAACAATGGATGGCAGATTTTTGAAAGTTGAATGCAGTTACAGTAGCTCTTCACCAAAGAGATTTCAGAGTAACAAAGCATACAGCATCAAAAAAAGAAAATAAAACCAGGGAAGCTGCATGACATGCAATTAAATTTGAAAGTAAATATTCCCATCTCGAAGAAACGGTTCATCCGTACTACAGTCAGGAGGAGCTCAGTGCCTCCTGATGTACCTGAACAAGCTCTGATCTGCTGTACACCCCTGTCAGCGTTTCAGGGCCTGAAGAGGCTGCACAAGGGGGACGGGAACGGGAAGAGGGCAGAGCCCAGCTGCCAGCCCCTGCACGGGCAGCACAGCGCCCTGGTGCTCTGGGCCTGGCACTGAATAAAGCTCCACCAGCAGCTTGTGGCCAGCGTGGAAGAGCAGAACCAGGCTTGGCAAAACTCGAGAGATAACCCAGCATGAAGGTCTTTACCTAACTTTGGTACGAGACAGGCTGCCATGGGGTCCCTGCCAGGGTGAGTGCTTGGCATCCCCACGAGGTGTTGTTGTATCTCACCACAACCCTCAGGAGGGCAAGTTGCTGGAAGCCAGTTCAGATAAAGCCACCAAAGCTACAGCCCGGTCCAGCCAAAGGGCTGACACACCCCTTATGACATACCCCAAAGCACAGACTGTCAGCGTTGTCTGCAGAAACAACGGAGTTCTCCGAACCAAACAAGCTGTTCAATTCTCATTCAGATAAAGACAATAACAAAACCCAAAACATAAGGCTACCTTTTAGAGCGCAGCCGCATTAGTGAACTCTGCAAGTAATACTAAACTGATCCCAAACCAAAACGAACAGTAGAGTTCTATTTCACACAATTGCAGCTCTTCAGGAAAACACATCTCGATTTATTTTTGGGGACCCAAAAGCAGGGGCTAAAATTTTAGCTAGGTAAAGCCAACCATTAGCACTCTGTCAATTTATGTCAGCACAGACCTTGATACTTATTTTCAAGAACTGAAAAACATCTTGCTCAAGATTTCAAAATAACTAAGGTTTACAATGGTACATTGGCAAGACACCTCTTGCTTTGTTTACATGTCTGGATAAATATTTTACATGTCAAGCATAGTTATAACACTTTCTAAGAATATTCCACTACATTCTTCCTTATATGACTAATAATTCTTTCACAAAAATATTTGGCTAGTGTCATGTTTCAGCAAAATTAGCCAGGAACTGTAGCCATATTTTGTGGAAGTTTAAAAAAGGGAAAATATCACTTTAAAAAAAAATTATAAAATTGAAGAAGCAGAGACGATACCCATTTCAGCACACATAATGAGGTGTTTGTGCAAAGTAAAGGTGACCATTTGGGCACTAAATGAGGTCGCTCTTGAAAGTGGAAAGTTCTAAAATTGAAGTCTATTCCAGAACAGTCCACTCCAGCTCATTTTTAATTTGACAAGCAAGCAAACCCATCAATATTCTTGTCAAAATTGCAGCTGGTTTCATGAGCGTTCATCTCAAAGATAACAAGCAAAAGAAGTGGTAGGATTTTTAAAAATTTATTTATTTAAAGGAAACAGTCTTCAAAGGCTGACCTTGTGAGGAACATTCAACTCCTCTGCTGACTAATCCAAGAGATTCACAAATAAATTAGCATATTCCACTAGTAGAGCTTATGCATGATTTTAATAAACCCTTAACAAGAAGATAGGTCTTACTGCAGAGCCTGCTAATTAAAGGGTCTATTAATGTACAAAGCAGCTCTCTCTAGCCCTAGGATTTCAACTCAATCCCAGACATGACCAAAACCATGACATTTTAGAGCTCTTAATGTGAACTGCATGAAATGAGTTTGCTATTGTCAGTCTAGCAGTCAACTAAACAATGCGCTTACAAGAAACCACCATCACTAAGTGAACCTCTTGGTGGCAAACCTGGACCAAAACCTGCATGGGCAGAAGTCTCAGCACACCCCACATCAGTGGGTGAATGTTTCTTCCCACCCCGTGCGTGGGACACCACCGGGGCAGCACAAGGGTGCTGGTATGTTCATTGTCAGGGCTCCAGCTCCTCTGGGGATAAGTCTCATGACTGTCAATCACACTGGCCTGAGTTCACAGGAGGTTGGTTTTCTTTTGAATTGTTATTTTTAATTCAGCTGTGACAGTCTCCTAATTAAAGATAGCACCAAGTGACTGCAACGCACAGGGTGAGAGACTGGAGAAGAGTCTATTTTTTGCATTAATAATAGTTTCATCTTTCAGAAATGCAATAAATCCACTGTACAAGTGGTGAAATGGCATTTCCCGTAGTTGTCTACAACACCTTTAAAAGGGTCTTGGAATGACTTAATAGCACAAAGTGAAGACAGATACAGATGTCACAGCCATGGCATATTTACCAATTTTCTGAAAACAACCAAGAGTTTCAACAACACCTTTTAAAAGGAGAGGCTCACCCCATGATCTTGGCAAAGAACATTTTGTAATAGGAACATCTGACAGACAGGGTACCATTTAAATATAGCACAGCCTTAATGCACTGAGCTCTCCACGGCTTTATAATTACCAGTAAACAGAAATCCAGTTTCCTCTTGCCCATCCAAAATTAGGTAACAGACATAATTAGACTGGTTTCACTTCAGTATCTTGTGCAGCTCGTTCAAAGCTAACCATCTCAAAACCAGCTGTTTATCACTGCTCCTCAAGCCTGACAGCAAAATTGCACGTAACCACATTTCCCCGCTATCAAATAGGTTCACTTAGGTCTATCTGAGAGTGCCACATCATACAGCCCTGCGAGGGGAACTGCCATCTCCTGCAGGCTGGGAGCAGCGCCGCAGAGCTGAGTCACAGCAACCTTCTCATACCGCTCACCAGCGGCCAGAGCAGCGCGTCTGACCCCAGCCTCACGCCTGCATTTGAACACGGACAGGTTGCTGCAGGGACGGGGGGCACACACAGGCTCAGGCCCCGTTACAGGATCCAAAAAGGGGGGACTGTTCTGGGAGGTGATAATGAGAAAGCTCCTCTCCCACATGTCCAAGAAATGCACATGATCAGTATTTTCCTCCATTAGTGCAGCATCCAAATCAATGGCTTTCGATCATACTCAAAAAGAAGGGTTTAAATTGCTGTGCAGTACAGCTTAATCCAGAGATAAGCAGCATTAAGGGTAAAAGCTAAAACCCATCTAGTCCAAAATGACTCAAACATTAGATAATTTACACACTGTAAGATCGGATCTCAGAAACTCTGCATATAACCAAAACCTTCAGTTTTTGACATTCTTTATACTAAAGCATTTCACAAATATACCTGAATAATCTGATTTTATGATCTGATCGTTGAATAATCTTACGATTTTTCATATTTGCAACTTAGTCTCAAAGGAAAAAGAGCAAAGTAGATCCTATAGAAAACAGCCTGAAGAAAAAAGATTGTGCTTTTATATATATGAGAAACTCCATCATATCAAATCATAACAGCAAGTCAGCGCTTACTGAAATTTAAAGAATCTTTATTTCTTTTGTATTCCTTAGTTGGCCTCCCGAACAGTTACAAGAAATAAAGCAATTTTTTTTCTGAATTTCCAAAGACGACTCCTCAACACATGCAGTAAAGTCTTTTTCTAAAAACCATATTTGTAGAAGAGGCCTTTGCTAGTGTAAGCGTCCATCTCCCAAGCCTGCACCAGTCCTGACACCTGATGAAGGGCAGTCTTCTCAAAAAGCATTAGACCACAAGAAGGTTTGCAAGGGCCTGCCAGAACATTTATGTCAATGGATTAGGGAACTCATTCATAACTACCAAGTGCTGCAGCAGATAACATTCCAGACAGACGTAACCTTTTCCATGGCTGGAGGTTATGCAACGCCATGATTTTTAATCCACTCACCCAGAGGAAGAAGAAATTAGCCATCTTACACATAGGCTAAAGCTTCCTTATTCTGTTTTCCTCTGTTATTTGTACCAGTTATGATGAACTAGCAGATGACATCAATCGTACATGAACTGGGGAATTTGCAAAATCCACCCAGCTCATTTCCAGTCCTACTGTTCCTTCAGCTGCTGCTACACAGTGGCTGGGAAGGGTTTCTCCCTTCCTGCTCTTCCCTACTCACCTCCTTTGTGGACCTTTCCCTCCAGTTTCTCCAAGCTCTCAAAACACACCGAGTGAGAACTGCAGTCATTCAAGTTATAAAACAAATACCACTCAGAGAAAAAGGATGTCAATCACTATTAAATTGAGAAAATCACTAAAGTTGGGGCATATGCTTAATCAACAGGACATCCTACAGCATCATGTGGACTCACAGATGAATATCAGGAAACGTGACCAGCTGCTGTCCAGCAGAGTGAGCCACTGGGCTGGGCTCCAAGAGATCCAGCCACACTTTCTAGACCCAGAATTATATTTATTGACGGAACCCTTCTTTTACTAAATACGGCCTCACTATTTTTGCCTGCCTAATCTGTTTTTCAAAGCTACATTACCCAAACTTTACATACAAGAAGCATTAGCTGGCAGTAGGGATTACTAATTATTACACACCGTTTCTTATTGCTGTCACAACAGCAACTGCCACCAGACTTGCACGTTCTCACACTACTCTGTCGAGATGAGCATTAGGCACAAGGTTCAGTTCTGCCACTTTTATGGCTGCCAAGCTCTACTTCCTTCTGAAAAATCTCAGTGAACTAAACTACTACATCCCAACACACAGGTCAGGGACGTAGCACTGTTTTATGAGAGCTAGTTAGTAGCTGCATTCGTTTCCCAGTTCTTGTAATACACATTTTTGCCACTGAAAGTATGACTAACAAATTTTAATCCATATTATTTGTCCACAAACGGCAGAGGCAGACCTGACACACACTGAGCTGTGCTCTCATTCCTCTATCTTTATTCAATTTCCTTTGCCCCTTTTCTTGCTTCTTTTAGCTCTTTCAGTATAGGATCCCAGGTAGTTTTCTATTCTCAGAGTAAATTGCTGACTAGTTCTCTAGCCACTCTGACAGTGGGATATGTACAACCTGTTCCAATTTAGAGTTCACAAGGGTATTACTATATTGGTGTGTTCAGCAGCAAAACTGATGCAACGATGGAACATTCCCACGCTCAGAAGCAATCAAAGGATTAACACCATTTTTGATAGCTGTACATAATACATTGAAGGTTGTTTTGAGGGCAAAGTCAGGAAAAAAACAACTCCAGCGATTGCAGACAAAATTACTGAATGCTGAACTTTAGTGACTACAGCCCATGTTCAACGTTCCTTCTAAGACTAACAGCTGTTAATTTACTTCTCAATTTCTGTGCTCATGAAACAGCCGCCCTTCAGAAGTCCCAGCCCTCTTTTCTGCTCTGACAAGTGGAGCCAAAACCCACACAGGCCAGCATACAATCTCTGCTCAGGTCAGAGGACACATCATGACCACAAATTAGAACTGGAACAAGCAACAGGAGGAGAAACAGCCACAAAAGCTGATGAAATGAGACATAGAGAAGGCAAGTCCCAGGACTTCAGTTACTTAGAGCATCTGTAATTATTTCCCTGTAAGAGACTTCTGAAACACACCCATGTGAAAGCCCACTTTGCCTTTGGAGTTCTGGTACGTTACAACCCAGCCAGGTTTGGTCACCAGTCTGCTGCAAAGGACCAATCACCAGTTCCATGGGTATGTGCTAACAAGCTCTTGATTAAAAAAACATAATCTCCAAGTATTTCTAGACCTGAGATTACAGGACATATTCCTCATCTCTGCCCTTGTGTTATAACCCCCTTCTCTGGAAAGCGGGATGTCCTTTCACCCTCAAAACCACTCACCCTTGGCCTCTCCTCCTGCCATGCACAGACAGATCCAGGGCTCCATCTTCTCTGTGAGCTGCCTGAGCCTCTCTGGGGAATGTGCAGCAGCAAACTCAGGGTGGCAGACTGGGTAGCAGAGATCAGCCAGTTGCCATTCTTACCTCAGAAAACAACAGTTTTGATATTCACCCTGCTAACCTGCCTTCCTCCCTGCTGCAGGGTGGCTGGAGTCCCTCCTGTGGGTCCCCCTCACACAGAGCAGTGGTCACCTTCCTTCTCTCCAGGATAAATCAGGGCTGCATGGGGCATGCTTCAGTGCTCCCTGTTCACTCTGGAGCACAGGGGGTTGGATTCATCCCACCCGAGCTGCCTAGAGCACAAGTCCCAGCTTTCCTACACAGACACGAGTAAGAAACAAGCACTGGAAGGTGATTCAGCTCCCCAGAATGCAGATGCGATCAGGCTGGGTTACGGGACAGAAGATGAAATTCAGGAATTTTTCAGAACTGGGAGGCTGTTCAGTAGACAACAATTCACATGGCAAGGCCATCCAAAAGCCAGGGACCCAAAATTGTACTAACCTTGGCAAAAGATGGTCCAACACACTCTAGCTGACTGTCATGTTGGAATCAGAGGGGATGCTGGGATCAGGAATCTTAAATCAAAGGGGCTTTCAGCAGCAGTCTGGCCAAGTCCGTTCCCCCCCCCCCCCC
>NW_020799137.1:184426-188280 GCF_003259725.1 Athene cunicularia
GAGTCAGATCAACAAACAGTTTATATCCAGGCAAAGAGCAGCTTTAACAAGGGACACTTACACTCCATAACTTCACAAGAGGTCTGCCTTAGAAGCCATATTTAAGTGATATCAAACAGCATGAAACGCCTTCAGACTGAATTTTCACAACAGTCAAACTGGGTTTGATGAATGCAGCATCTCTAACTTGACAATCAATCTTTTTTCATCACCTTAAACTTTGAATTAAATGCACACGCAGTTCAAGAGAGCCCGCGTACCATTCAGCAGAGTTCTCTACTACAATATATCAGCAACTATTTACAGAAATATTATCAGATAAGCAGGAACTACATTACACTAGTTTTCCTTGATCTTCTCCCCACCCTTCGCTGCTTAATCTGCTAAACAGGATTTTTCGGAAAAAGAACCCCAGCTGTTGGCACCCTTCTCCTCATTCTTTTCTATTACACCAAGTTTAGCACCAGTGGAAGGTGCTAAAAACTGCAGAGATGGGAATATTCAGAAACAGATGCTCTTTGCAATCGTAGTGGCTCTTACAAGCATTAGATCTGACTTTCCTCATTAAATCTACAGACAGTTGAATGTTCAACCCTGCTGATGAATTCGACTTGGGCCAGGCTAATGGCATTTTCCTGTTTTCTGTCGCCTCTTGGCATGCCCAAATCCTACCCATTATGTGTCAGCAGAATTGAGGAAAATGAGTAAGGTTCTCTTAACGCATGTGCCTGGTAAAAGAAATAGCCAAACTAGTCATTTAACATGACAAATATAATGCAATCACATTGCTTCTACAGAAAACGTTAATTTTACAAAATTGATAATTTCTGGACTCATTAGCTTTGGTTACACTATTTATGAATAAAGTGGAAAACGGTGGTGGCTCCCCATCCCTTTACATTTCCCCACAGAAAAAGTATTTATTATGCTGCTCGTCTGCATATGGGTTAAATTACCCAGTAATGAACCCATCCTCTAAATTTACTTTCTATTAAGCAATTCATTTAAAAATCAGGAGATCCTTTGGACAGCTGAAGTGGCCTTTATCAGCAGGCACCAATTCAGCATTTTTCCTGTAAAGAAAAAGCTCATTATCCACATACTCCTCGGGGATCTCTACGCAGAATGCAGCAGTTCCAGAGTCTGTTCCCAAGCTCATGTATTAGGGAGGCTCACTCTGCATTTATTAAACAGGATTTTACTTTCTAGTAGGAGGAAGTGTTTCTGACATCAGCTTTGGCAAGAACATGTAACTAAGACAGACTGCACAGGTACGTGCTATTTCAGGGAGCTCTGCAAGGCTCCGTTCATAAGTTATTTGGCCGCTGAGTTGGCCTGTCATCACACAGTGACTTTCCTAACAGGACTGCAACTTTGTGATGCAATTATTAATACAGTACCACTACAACCTACTGCTTGGCCAGTATTCCTTTATGATCATAGCTTTTGGCAAAAGGAGACAAAGGTGTTGTTAATTGCTATACAGCACTGAAGTCTTACAGCAAATTCATTACAAAGGGTGAAGCATTATTTACATTTCTCTACACACAAATTTTCTACTTATGGGTTTTCAGGTATTTAAAGTGGAGTTAATAGCATTACTTTTAAACAATATTATACTCCACTTCCTTTGACTACGCTGCTGAACTGTGAGCTAAACACTTGGCTGCCTTGTCATAGGCACATGGAACGAGTTCAAGATCAGGTCAAGTGACAAACATATCCTAGCATGCCCCAAACTTTGTGCTCAAAGCAACAACTAATAAAACGAGGCATGATTCTTCCTTCTCATGACCTGTAAAGACAGACTGAAACCACCCAAAAAAAAGTTACAATATCCTGAACAGAAAACTCAAAGCGGGTGGTTATGAAATCTCCTGGATTCCAAGAAGGCAAGACTGAACATGCCAAGATATGAAGGCATCTCAAAAAGACTGAGGTAAGATTAGATTTATATCAAAACAGCTAAAGTAAGAGGGTTTTCTCAATTCTGATGGTAAAAAATACTTTGGGGATGGATCTTAGATGATACATTCCTGTTAGCACAATTATGAGCAGCGACGAGGGTTCCTGTTTTTGAGGCCCTGGAATTACTACTATGTTATCTTCTACTCAAAGAATTGTCACAAAATCTTTCTGGAAAAAAACCACAACCCCCAGAAAACCCAACCACTCTCTCTGTGTACAGGTACACGCAATCTACATCAAACAGCTCAACTGTCTTTGCTATAACTTGTCTCTCACCACTGTTGAAAAGCACATAAATAAGCAGTTTGGTCCTTTCCACTACAACTTCTACCACAGCTTGACTGGGCTCACTGAAGTCCACTCAACTTTATACAGAATAACTACAAAACAGAAAGCTCCCAAAAAATAAAATTATGTGATGAGCTCCTACCAGAAAGATCACTCCTTTTAAGCCCAAATCAAACAGAAAACTCATCCCCTTCAACTCTAGCAGCAAAACACAGCACTGAAAAGAGATCAAAAAACATTTCATGTGCTGCAAATGAGCCTGTCTTGAAACAAACACTAATTTAGCTCAGTACACACCTATTTCCATAACAGCACAGATTACTTTAACCTGTTCTTAATTGCTTTAAGAGAAGCTGAAAGAAGACTGGAGAGTCTTCTGCACAGGTTTCACTTAGGATTAGTCTACATGAACTGCTCTATTTCAACCATAAGATCAGACAACAGAAGACCCTCTAACATGGTTGTTATTGTAGAAAATACAGTTGTGCCAGTATAAGCAATTGTTGTACAGGCTGCTTTGCAAAAGAGCATTTTTTTAGTGACTTAAGTACACAGAGGTTGTAAACAGTATCAGTGTATTTATTTTAGTAAAAGGTGACTGTTTGCCTAAATAAAATTGCTCCACTGTAATAAAAGCATGTGCAAATCCAGTCGGATGAATAACAACTCTTATAAACAGCTTTGCCTACAGAGTAGCCCACAGTTTTTGAGCCCAGTAATTCACTGTTTTGATGTTTACAGCACTGAAAATGCTCCTGTGAACTGAGGGCAGAAGTATTTATAACCCCGAAATCCAGGTGACTGTCAGCAGTGCAGCCTCACAGTCCAGGCACTGGGGTAAACAAGGACACACCTCAAAAGGGAGAGCTGATCCCTTCTGTTGATTGTCCAGACACAACTTCCTTTCCACTAACAGTTCCCGTTTTCTGCTAATGCCAGCAGAAGGTCTGTGACTGTGGTGAGGATAAGGCAGGCACTGGGAGCACAGGTGAATTTTCTGCCTGAAAGCCATAACCTACTACTACAACCGGCTTCGGGTTTGCAGTAACCCGGGTTTGCAGTTTGAAGTAATTCAAAACACTCTCCCTACAGAGGTGTGTTCTCAGCCTCACAGGTTTATACCCAAGATTGTTAGCATTATAACCTTACCTAAGGTCACTGAGAAGGCAGTACAGAAAGAGAGAGAGCAGGATCAAAGATAGGGAAAGTAATGACACAAAAAGGTTCTTACAAACAGAGAAGGCTGAGGTCTCACCTCCTGCACCCGTTTACAGGAAAATCCTGCTAAGAAACTCCTGCTCCCTTTCAAAGCACAGTGGTGGCAGAAAAGAGGGAGGAAAGGTAAAATCAAGCCTAAAAACATGCTTAAGAATAATAATGCACCAGCCTACAACCCTAGAACATGCGCAGGAGGGCAGTGTGACCAGCCAGCACCCTGACAGGAGGACGTGTCCTGCTCCGAGGTGCTGGTCACAAGCAGCAGCCTCACCAAAGGCCGCTGGGCACAGCCCAGGCCCCGAGGCCTCCTACATGTTACAGGGGAAAGGGGCAGCATGTCAAAGACGTAGGGATGCAGCACTAACTCAAGGGACAACAGC
>NW_020799137.1:188330-193112 GCF_003259725.1 Athene cunicularia
AGCCTGGTCCCGTTTCCCCCCGTCCCTGGTCGTCCCCCCCCTCAAGTAGGAGCTGGAATTTGATTCTCCGCGGGGGAGTTTGGGGGGTGTGACCCCCCCATCACGTCCAAACGGGCTCCGTCCCCCCCGGTTGGGACTGAGCCGAAAGCTGCTCTCACATATCTGGGGTTTCATTTTCATCCCCCTCTTCTCGTTGTCCCGCTCGAACCGCTCCAAGGACCATATTTCTTCTTCAAGCCTCAGAAACGTGTGTGAAAACGGCTAAGCAGGAAAAAACCCCAAACAAACCAACATAAAATCGGTACAAAGTAATAAAAATTCAGAATGTGTCTCATGCCCTAGAAATCTTTATGAGCAAGAAAAAGAATCAAACCTTTGGTCTGTTTTTATTGTAAATCTCGATGGAAGAAATCTCACGCTGATGAGAAAAAAAAACCTTCAATTTTTTAGAGGAGTTCCAGACAAAATTCGCTCTTAATTTATTTCACTTTTATTTTTTCTGTAGCTTATTGCTTAGAACGAATCCGAAAGACACATTGCATTGCTACCAAGCCTGTTGAGGGTTTATACTGGAGTTTCTCTGGTTTACTCATGCAATATTATGCAGCTGCTTGTTTTGCTAAAACCAACGACCCCAAGACCGCCAGCAATCGTTACACCGCTAGCAGGCAAATTGTTAACACTCGTGCTTCTGCTGAAGAAAGAAACCCCCTCACCCCTCCCCAAACTGCGGCCTTTCTCCTGCTGTAACTCCCCTGGATCACAGGGAAGCGTTTGCTCCAGGAGGGATGAGGCGCTTTGCTCCCATCTCCCACGCTCCTGGTTTTGGAGACACCAAGTTTTAATTTAAAATGTGTCCAGCCACCACCTGCTCTGTCAGTGCACACTGTGATTTTCTTCACTGCTGATTTTCAGTGGGGGCTCAGCTCCTCTACCCCCACAAGTAGTCGAGGAGCGCTGGCTGCTCAAACCACCTCCGAAAATCCGCCTGAGGGTGTATTGAAGCACCCAGCGTTGACAACCACTTTGGAATGTACTATTGTAGGCAAAATTGTTAATTTTCCACAGAATGAAGCTGAGAAATTGCTGGGATTGAAGTTAATAGATTTTTAAGGGGAATGTTATTTGCTTGGCTGCCAGTAATATTTCAAGATCTCGATGAGGCTGAAAGCAGGATCTGAGCTCCCTCCTGGCTCACGTGCTCTGGATGAGAGCCTGGAGGCAGAGGGGGGGCCGTGCTGACCCCCCAACCCAGCAGAGGTGCTGGGGCTGCCTCTCCTTCCAGCACTGACCATCTCACCTGTTTGGTGAGGCTGGGCAGCTCCTTGGTGAGCAACTGAGGGGGAGGAGTAATTCTTGAGGGTCTGGGACTTAATGGCAGTTGAGGAAGATGAGTGAACACCTCCCTAAACCATGTGATGGCTATTTCCACTTCTGTCCGAATGATCACCAAGGAAAAAGTTAGAGAGATCTCTTCATACAATGTTCTTAAGACAAAATCTCAACACTATTGCCATCTGGATTTCACAGCTCTAAAGATGCGAAGGACTGGCCTAAAACCCTGGGCATCCAGCGAGCATTCCGAGGATCCTACAGGAAGCAGGAGGCAGCACGGGCACTGCAAGCTCTGCCAGTCCTGGCTCCATCTTCTACTTCCCCGCAGTCATGGGGCGGTGGGGATGGATAACCCACATCCAGAGCCTGCATGGGGGCAGGCGCCTCTGCTAAGGAAAAGAGTTGGAGTAAGAGAGGGGGATCTCTGGCTACTAATGCTGTCTTGGGCAACCAGAGGTTTATCCAGGGGCTGTTAAAGGACCTAGAGCCAGTGTGGAAGAACTTCTGACACCACATCCTGCTGCTGTGAGAAGCCACTTAGAAAATATTTGTGTGGTGTTTACTGCAGTGGAGGTGTCTCGACAGCAA
Source organism: Athene cunicularia (assembly GCF_003259725.1). Lineage (NCBI taxonomy): Eukaryota > Metazoa > Chordata > Aves > Strigiformes > Strigidae > Athene > Athene cunicularia. The sequence continues at coordinate 190,254 of NW_020799137.1, forward strand.
AGGCAGAACTGGAACTGGGAATTTTCCCCCACTGATGTGTTTGATCTCTTTTCCCCAGGGTAAAGTGGCAGTCGGCTCTTCCAGCTCCCTTGTCACAGCTTTGTTACCACCCCCATCCCAGGCCAGACACACACCCATCAGCGAGGGGGAGATCTTCAAGCTTCCAGGCAGGCTGAGTGAGTAGATGTTAAACAAGTCAATGCTGCTTAAAAAAGGAGCTGCCACAAGGTGGGACATGGTTGGGTACTGTGGTGTTCCACCCAGGGACCATTCCCGCTGTCAAGCGGGACAAGCTGGACCAGTCATCAGGGTTTGTTTTCTCTTTTGGGGCCATTTTTGACCTGTGAGTGCTTAATATAGAGGGAAAATTTGGTGATGGAGGAGACTAGTATCCCACCCTGCCCATGAGCAGTGTTGAAGATGGAGACTGAGTTGTTTCAGAGGCTGCCCCCGGTTTCAGGAATCCAGCCCTCACTGTGGAGCAAGGACGACGTGATCCACTGGCTAAGATGGGCTGAGAGAGAGTATTCCCTTCGGCAAACTGATGAAAGCAAGTTTGAAATGAACGGCAAAGCCCTGTGCATCCTCACCAAGGATGACTTCAGATACCGAGCTCCAAGCTCAGGTTAGACCGAGTGCAAGGGTGTTTCCAGGGACCATTCCAGTACAGCACAAGCTGTGGTCTGCTGAGAGGGGCTGGATGGGTTGCAGCAGTCCAGGCTTTAGCTCTGGCCAGTGGGTACTGGAGACAAGGACAACCCTCTTCCTTCCTTTAGTCCATCTGGGCTGCGAATGCTTTGGGATGGGGAATAACCTTTTACTCTCTAGGACCAAAGTCTAAGCAACAACATCACCTGAGAGAGACTATAATCCGAGCAGACTTTCCTTCCCCGCAGGTGATGTGTTATATGAAATACTCCAGTACATTAAGACTGAAAGAAGAGCTCTGGTGTGCAGCCCTTTGCTGAACTCGCCCTTCAGGGAAGCCAGGAGCGCAGAGGAAGGTATGATGGAGAGTGGCAGCTGTCCATCATGCAGAGCCAGCCCTCAGCTGCAGTGGGTTACATACATCTGGTGTTTGAAGCTCAACCAGATGAACCCATCCCACACTACCCTAGTGAGGCAAGCAGGACAATCCTGGGGATGGCAGCCAGGTCTAACAAAGCCCAGGTCATCAAGGAATCTTGTAGTGATGAAGCAGGTCTGGTCAGAACCAGGCCTAGACATCATCAGGTGGGTCCATGGTGACCAGGCGAGACTATGGGCACACTGGAAGTCTGTCTACAGATTGAGATCTGGAACAGGGAAGGAAAATAGCCAGGCAGAGGAGCCAGGGCTGAGCTTAAATAAAGCTCCTGGGCCAGTGGGTGGAGTGGGGAGAGGCCCCAGGTGAGGTCAGGGCCAGTGAGGCTTGTTAGTGCCCCCAGGTACTTAGGCAGGACCTGAGGGGTGGGGAATCGGTTGGTATCAGTGCCTGGCTTTGCGTGGAGGTGGATCTGGGAGTGCTTTCCTGAGCTCTTCTGCTGGCCCAGCTGTAGGGTGATGAACATCTTAACCCCCATGACAGTTGACAAGGGAGTGCCTGTACTCTGCTACATTCTCCTATTCCAGCTGTTCTCCTGTATCCGATCCTCCCTGTACTTGGCATCTCCTCCAACGCCCCTTAGGCCTTCTGCTGCTCCTGCCTCAGGAAAGTCCCAGGGTTTCCTCAGCACCTGCCTCTTCTGCCCGGGCCAGTCCTATGCTCTTAACCAGCCTGGGCTGTCCCTCCCCACCTGTTTCAGGGCTTTGGAACATCTCCTGGAACCTGCCATAATACACCACAGGCTTTGATTTTTTTGTTGGTTTTCTTTTTTTTTTTTTCTTTCTCAGGGACAGACCGTAGTGCTGAGGCTGCCCCAGTTGCTGTTTCTTCCTGCGTGGGTTGTGTGGCGCAGCCTGTGTCCCGCAGCCGTGCAGAGCCACTGAACCTCGCCCATCGCAGCTCGGAGGGCAGCTGCAGGGTAGATGCCATCTGCTCTTTTCCTTTGACCCCATCAGCCCCAGTGGATGGGAAAATTGCAGGTAATTATGAATTTATAGCCTGGTTCCTTGGGGAAATGAGACTGTGCTTTGTCCTGTCTGCCCATCTGTCTCCCATTTATTCCATGCACCAATGTGTGCTCCCCTGCCTCAGTTTCCCCATCTGAAAACCTGTAGTTCCTCCTAGTGTTTTGAGGTCTAGCAATAAAAGTGCTGTGCATGAGCTCTGGGCTCTTCTTGTATTTATTATCATTGCTAACATGAGCAGTCCTGTTGCTGATTGACCCTCAGTGGAGCATCGGTGCCTTAGTGGGAGCTCTGTGAATATTTATTGTCCACCAATGCTCAGACTGCAGGTTGCTGTGGGATTACGTGTACCAGCTGCTCTCCGACAGCCGCTATGAGCCTTACATCAGGTGGGAAGACAAGGAAGCCAGGGTCTTCCGGGTCATTAACCCAAACGGACTTGCCCAGCTCTGGGGGAACCACAAGGTAAACGAAGTTGAGAACAAATTTCTCGTTCCTTGGTTTCTGCACGTTGGCTTCATGACCTGTTCCTCAGAGCTGATGGCACAGGGACCGGGAAGGGTGAGATGGAGTGGGCACAGGGCTACTGAGAGATGCCAGTCTCCTGGTCATTAAAGAGGAAGGCTTTCTCATCCCCTGGAAAGCAAACCATGATGGCTGTGGACCCAGAAGCAAGTCTGGGTTAGACACTCACACTGCAGACTGCAATGCTGAAGAACCACCTCAAATGTCCCACACAATGTCCCACTGCAGACAGACCTAAACCAGGTGTTGGTGCTTGTTTTTACTCACTGCCTGCCCCCCCCCCCC
>NW_020799137.1:193162-204285 GCF_003259725.1 Athene cunicularia
CCCCACTTCTTTTTTCGTTCCAGAACCGGATGAACATGACATATGAGAAGATGTCACGAGCACTCAGACATTACTACAAACTCAACATCATCAAAAAGGAGCCAGGGCAGAAGCTGTTGTTCAGGTGAGACGAAGCAGATCAGAGAAACCAGCTGCCTGGGACAGGTGGTGGGCTCCAGATGTTGGCAGCATCCAGCGAGATCCTCTTCAGCAAATGCAGCACCCCGATGGTTTTGTGTCCTGGACCTTTGTGTCCAGGCTCCTGTGCAAGCCAGGAGCTGGGCTGCCAGGGCTCTGGGTCCCATCCGATGCGCTTTCCAGGGCTGTGGGCCAGCAGCCTGCCCCAGGGCCAGCATCCATCTCCAGTCCTGCATGGAGTGGGGTGGGTGCTGGAGGAAATGCCCCTGGGCCCACCCAAGCTGGACAGGTCCCGCCTGTTCCCCGGTGACATCAGGTCTGAAGTCCACCTCTGGACAGGGGAAAGGGTGGAAATAAGTCAGGAGCCTCCTGTTTCCAGTGCTGGCTGCTTCCCTGGGACTAGTTTGGACTTCACATGCCAGCTGATGAGTGCTGAGCTTTATCTCCCCAGGGTCAGTGCATCCTGGGTGCAAGGCAAGAGCTGGGATCCTCAGCAGAGCCCGGGGATGGCAGATACAGCTCTGGCAAGCTCCAGGCTCAGCTGATGAGGTCAAGGGCTCCAGCTTTTACAGCCTGGTTTGGGGCTGTGTTTGGACATGCCCTTAGAGCCATTTAAAAATGTATTGCAGGTTTTTGAAGACTCCTGGGGAGATCATCCATGAGAAATCCAGCAAACTGGAGCAGCTGGAGAATGAGGACCATGAAGATTTGAAAGATGACCCACTGGAGGTTTCACCGTAGGAAGTCTTTGAAGGTGGCACTTGCAGTGCATCATAGACAGCCTTGTGCTCTGCTGGGGAGTGTTGGCATCTCTTGGACAGAAGGCCACAGAGCTGGTCCTGGATTTCAAAACCTGCTCTGAGCCAAAGCTGTGACATCTCTGGGGCTTCCTTAGCAAAACACACCCAGAAACTGCCCCCCAGCCCCAGAAGCACAGGAGAACGTGTTGGGATGGTCTTCTGCTTGCTTCTCTTCTGTCCTCAGGGGGTGAATGTGATATTTTTGCTCTGTAGATTTTGATGCTTGTCTTTAAGGTTCAAACTTGCCAGTAAAGACAGCTCTGCTCTTACAGTGAGACGTGCAGAGAGCACCGGAGCACATGCTCCAGGCTGAGCATCTACCGAAGCGCTTTTGCAGCAAGCAGCGGCCCTCAGCACAAACATACTGCCCTGAATTCGAGCCATGTCCCTGACTTGAGAACGGACTTATATTGCAGATATACTGTACGCTGTCATGTCACTGTCTCCTGTGGGGTTGATCCTGTGCTTAAGGGTGGGAGTGTGCTGAAATACCTGCCTGGATCCGGCCTGGCTGGAGCTCCAGGCTGCACAGATGCCCTAAGCTGGGTCTCATTTTAACTCCTTTCCCTCCATGTAATGCTTTTTGTAATTAGTTGACTAAATAATGTGAAAAGAAACAGAGCCAGTAATGACTATGACCACACTCATAGTCAGATACGTGGTTAGTTGCTTTGAGTCCAAAGCAGGAATATGTGCAACCCCAGGTACTGGTAGTGACCTGGAAGAAAAAATCTTTGTGTGTTTTTTAACTCCAAAAATATCCACTAACTTTTGCTTTTCATTGAGGAAATAAAATCCTGGGACTGTGTAAGGTTGAAAATCTCACTTCTTGCTGGTCGAAGGTCTGAAACTGGGAAGTACGAGCCTTTCTCATTTAAAACCAGCTCCTGTGAGCACCCAGATCTTGTCCCCAAGCTCGGCAGCCCCGAAACCAGAGTGCAAGAGAGCAAGCTGCTCAGCAGCTGACGGGTGAATGCTGTGCAAACACACGGTGTTTTGTAGCTACGTGGGCAAGCACAGATCCCAGTCATGAAGCAGCATCGTGTTTCGTGGCTGACGGGAACAGGTGAGTTTCTTCCAACCAAGGTTTTTTGCACCACTGCATAAATTATCCTGCTGTCTCCTGTTTTTGCTCTGGGCCCTTTCCCAAGCCCAAGCTGTTATCTCAGAGCTGCATCGGCACCACTTCTGGGGCAGCAATGCTGTGAATGGGTCTGGGGAACTCTCAGTCTTGTGAAAAACTTTGGCAAGGGTTGGTGGCTGTTTCCTCCAAAACTGGTTGTTGCCAGCCTGAAACTACAGTCCCTTTAGCTGTAACTGGTGTTGCTCCCCCCAAACTACTTTACACCCATTAAGTGAAGCCTGGAGATGCTGGTGGGCTCTAAACCAGCAAGAGATGGCAGTGGAACACATGGTGGCTGGTGGGTAAAATCTCAACAGTACAACACCTCCGGAAATGCTGGCTGAGAAGTTTCACTTCCAGAAAAAAGTCATCAGCTTGTTGGCAAAACGCAAGTGCTTGACAAGTCAAGTGATGGAGAAGAAGGAAATGAGAAGCTCTGGTGGGGTAAATGAGCAAAACGTCACAGCTTTTGGGAGGCCTTAGCTGGGAGGAGAGGTGAAAATCTCTGCTAGGCGAGGGGGCTGCAGCCTGGGGATGCACCATACCAGGAAGGTGCGGTGAAGCACCCAGACCTCATCCTTCCTTCTACAAAGGGTGCTTTTGTCCCAGAGAAGACTGAAGCCAGATTTTTCTTGGGGTGATACCTGGCAGAGAGTCAGTGTAAGTCCTGCCCAGCCCTGAGGGACAGCTTTGGTGGCAAAGCAGACCTCCCTCCTTGGCAACTGTCCCATCTTGGCCCTGCGTCCTCTCAGGATACACACACGGGTGCCTTTTTCCAGACCTCCTTCTAACAGAACATCCCCACAGTTTTCTTGCTGTGGAAACAGCCCCAGTGACTCCTGAACACCCCATCACTTCTCCAGCCTGCCTGGTTTGTGTTGTTGGAGCAGGTGGCAGTCGGTGACCTCCGTGTTTGCGCTGTGCTCACAGGGAGCGTGCGAGTTGCCCTCTCTTCACCTGTTTTTCTTGTGGTGACTAAGGCTCCCGCTGGACTCGGACGGGGGTTTCCTCTCCTGGTTGGGAAGCTGCCAAAAGCACTCAACTGTCCTTGAGCTGTGCTCTGCCGCCGTATCTCCAGAGGATCTTGGAGGGTGAAAATCAAAGGGCACCTTCCCAAAGATGGGCTGCAATGACGAGCTCTTTCCACGCTCCCAGGAAGCCTTTATGCCCTTCCCGGAGCGATATGTCTCTTCTTCTTGTGGTAAACAGAGGCGGAAAGGCTGTAAACCTGCTGCTTTCCTGGAATGGGGACCCATCCCTTTTGGTAAACAGCCAAGTAACCACCACTTGTGCCGGTGTGCTTGGTGTGGGAGGGAGAGCACACAGCAGTTGGTGACTGACTTTTGCCGTGGCTGAAGTCCAGGCGCGACGGCACGCAGGCAGGTGGCCCATGTGGGCTTTCCTGGAGGTTTGCAGGTGCTTTGTTCCCTGGAGGTCATCGTCCCTGCTTCAGCAGCCCCAGGTCTGGCGGTGGTTGGGACAAGGTGTTGCACAGCAGCAAAGGCCCATGCGTGCCCATGGCTGTCTTTGCACTGCTCATCTGCTGAGGAAAGCAGCTAAAATCAGTCCCAGGGCTGAAAGAAAAGAGGATTTACTTTGGGGGCTGGTGGCCATCACCATCTTGAATCAGAGGCACTGCACAAACAGGCTGAGAGTTTTCCACCGAGCCATGTGTTGGCTGTGCTGTCTGTCCAAACTGTGGCCGGTGCAGGGAGCAGTGGGTGCCCTCAACACCCCTGATGTGGTTCAGATCGGAAACTGCGGGTATTTTTGTGGCTGGTGTTGGCTTGGAGGGACCTTTCTGGTCCACTTCAAACACAACTGCCTCCAGCACTCAGGCAGGTTGGCTGTGGCTTTGGCTAGCCAGATCGTGAAGACCTCCACAGATGGTGATCCCCAACCCCTCTGGACGCCCATCTGAGGTTGTCCCACCCTCCTGCAGAGGAGGCTTTTTCCAATGTCCAACCTCAGCCTGTGGTCTGTCCGTCTTGTTCCCAAGAAATATGGGTGATATGACTCCTGCCTTCTCCTGAGCCCATTGTAACCCTCTGCACCTCGCAGCTCCATGCAGGGAATACCTTTCCCTTGTTTTTTTCCATCTTCTGGAGCAAGTTCCTGTAAATAAGCCAGCTATCCACTGCTGTGCCCCCATGCTTTTAGTTCTGCTTTTCCCTCCAACGTTGCTGGCCTGCAGATACCAACCTCGGTGTGTGTGCTCCCTCCATGTGACCACATTTCCAGGCAGCTTCCTCATTCTCTCCTAGTATTGATGAGAAAAGCAGACAAATTTGGATGCAAATCTCTTCTTCGATCTCTGATAACGGGCTTTTGGTTTGTCTTGGGTCTCTTGCGAACATCTTTCTCTTATGTCTCTCTCCCATTAGGTCTGAACATGTCCCAAAGCCCAGAAGGGATCTGAACTTGGGTAAAAGTCTGGATTCAGAATCACAATTCAGGTCAAGACTTTTCCTGGAGTCACTTTGGGTATCTCATCTTCAGGCTGTATCCAGAAATGCTACTACAAAGAGGAAAAGCCTGCAAGAGGTCATAAGTCAACTCTGATTCCCAGTTTAATCATGAGAAGTCTTCCATGAGCAGGGGTGGTGTTTGGACTCAGGCTTGGATGATCTGCAGTAGCAAGATCTCCAAACTGGAAATGGCCAGACTGTGCCCCATTGCCAGAGGGGATGTGGCTCTTTGTTTTACGGGTGTTGCAGATCAAGTGTCCTGGTTCAGCTAGGATAGGGTTAAGTTTCCCCAGCAGAGAAGGGGGAAGGGATCTCCAGCCGGGTTATTCATACCATGCTGACGTCAGGTCCGGTGCGAGAACTTTTTTTTTTTTTTACTTTTTCCATGGTAGTCTTGGTGGCGGGGAGCTGTTCCGTGGCCATTTGCGGTATTTCTCTGTATATAGTTTTTGTTCACTGTTACTGCTGTTTTTTGTTGTCATCGTTGCTACTGTTGTTGTTCAGATTGTTTATCACATCGTTGTATTAAATTTCTTCTTATTTTAACCCAGGGTTTGTGCCTCACTGCCAGCCCAACCGGCTGAGGGCGGGGGAGGGACAACGGCGACGTGGTCCCTGGTTCTGGCAGGGCTTAAACCACCACATCAAGAAAACAACGAAATTGATTGTGAAACTCCTTCTCACCACTGGAATCGACCTCCTTTGGAAAGGACATGGTCATAGGCGAGTTAGCAGCATGGGGCTCCTCATGGACGGTTTAATTATTTATCAGAAGTAGATGGGGATGCTGAAAAAGAAAGCCAGGTAATTCCTAATCAATACCAGACTCTGATTCATCAGTGTAGGCTCAGGAGAAGTGGTGGGAAATGGGCTGGATCTCTCCTAATCATAGGAAATTGTGACCCAGAAAGTTTGTACAAACAGAAAGAAAATAATCCTGGATTGTTTCAATTGCAAGCTGAATCCATTAAGAGGAGAAGACCATTTTTATCTGGGAGGGGCCTGGGCAGCACATCATCCCAGCTGAAAACTAGAGAAAATGCACCATTGCTCAGGTGGAAATGTTGCCGAGGGGTTTTCCAAAGCCGCCGGGAAGGCAGCTGCTGCCCGGCAAATGCATCCGCATGCAGCACGGTCCCTGCAAGGTGCAGTGCGGGACATTGCCATCAGATGGCAAAATAGCAATGAGGATGGTGAGCAGCAGCCTGCAGGAGGGTGCAACAGGCACCGGGGTGCAAGGACATGAGTCTCTTTAACGAAGTAACAAGCGGGAATGGCCTCAAGCTGCCCAGGGCAGGGTCAGGCTGGCTCTGAGGAAGGATTTCTGTGCAGAAGGGGCTGTTGGGCGTTGGAATGGGCTGCCCAGGGCAGGGGGGAGTCCCTGGGATCCCTGGAGGGGTTGAAGAGTCGGGCTGAGCCAGCGCTGAGGGATCTGGGGGAGTTGGGAACGGTCAGGGGGAGGGTCATGGTTGGGCTGAAGGAGCTTCAAGGGCTTTTCCAACCTCGAGGATTCTGGGATTTTGTGATTCTGGGGTGGACTGTGGGGCCAAATGGACTTTTGGTGTAAGAAAAGCATACGAGGATTTTACTGTGCCCAAGGGGCAGATTGTAGATGTTGGGATGTGCAGGTCTGTCTTGCGAGTTCGGCCCCTGGAGATGTTCTGCCCCTGGGCAAGGCTGAGTGGGAGCCTTGTGGGTGCAAAGGATTCGGGTCATGAAGCCCACCCTAGTTCATGTTTTTGGGTGGGTGCACGGGCTGTCTGAAGGACCCCAGGGTGGGTTTCAAACATGTCGTAGCCCAGTCATGCTTGGTGTTAGGCAACAGTTTGATAGCACCATGCCCCAGAGTCTCTGTGGTGCCACAACAGCCTCCAGCATCCAATTTCCTGGAAGCTCCTGGGATGTGAGCAGGACAATCTGCTTATTGCACTGAAACCCCATTTATCTGAGAAAGTTATGACTTCTTCTTACAAAAACAACTCGGAAAAGCCCATACATGACATCACACCCATTAAAAAAAAACCAACCCAACAATAAAACAGACCAAAACCAAATGCCAAACAGCTGGGTTCGATAGCTGGTTTCAAAGGCCAGCGGTTACACCAGGTGACAGGTGATTTTTATGCTGTGTTGCTGCTATTTGTCATAAGGAAATTGTTTTCTCCTCCAGCGAAACTCACACCCGCTGGTTTTCCGCCACGAGGGAGGTGATAGTGGGGATCCCAGGCGGAAGCATTTGCCACTCTCCTACCTGAATGGCTGCTAAAAATAGGACTTACTCAGCCAGCTGCCAGCCCTGGGTATAAAACAGGCACCTCTCAGGAGAGCCTGACAACCCTTAGTGCCTGTGGCCGAGGAGCTTGTCTTGACAGATGTCCAGAAGGGCAGAAATACTGATGGAAAGGTAAATACCAAAAGATCAAATAAAGAATGATGTGGCCAATGTACTGGAATCAATCAAAGTAGGATGGGGGTTGTTGCTTTGCTGTGATTAAATCTAGTTCAGTGATTTATTATTGGGTGGTCGGGTGGCTTTGGTGTTGGCTTGGATGAAGGAAACTGGCCTTCTTGATCCAAAAAAAAGGCCAAGTTGGGGTGGGTGGGTGTGCTTGTGCCTCCTGATGATGCTCATCTAGACTGAGCAGAGGCTGATGCCTGGCTGCAGGGTGGTTTGTACAGCTGAGTGTGCTGGATTTTGATGTCAGCTTCCCATGTACTGTTCGGTGGTAAAGAAAGTCTGGTTTGGGTCTGGTTCTCTGAAGGGTGAAATTGGTTTTGGAAGCAGAGCCAACATGAGGCACAGGCACAGCACTTTGGTTTTTCAATAGCAGCATCTTCTGTTTATTTTTGCTTCTAAATGTAGAGAAAAAGGGTGATGGGAAAGTCAGGCACCAGGTGCTCTGAGTTCTGTTCACAACCCTGTACTGGTGAGAGCTCACAGAGGGGCTATGTCACTGCAAGGTGCTCAGCCAATATTGTCAGTGACTGAGGATATTTGCAAGTGCCCACATTGCCCTTGGCCTCTCCAAGGGCTGGAAGGACCCAGCCTTGTTGGGGAATGTTGTTGTGGTTTTGTTTTTTTTTAGCAGCCAGTACTTTAAGGGGAGACAATAAAAAAATCTGGGTTGTGCAATTCACTGGGGGGATGGTGCTCCTGGTGCATAGTTTTTCATTGTAGTATGGGAACACATCGCAATGGGAAGATACAGCACCATGGTATCTGGATGATACCCTTGCTAGATTAAACCCTCTGGATGATAACCAGGCTTTCTCCCTGAGACGTGACCAGTTCGTCTCCCTCCTCCCCACAGTTTCACTTCCTTTATCAGCAGTGTCGATAGCCCATCGTAAAACCTCGCGTGTGCAGTCTGCATAAGGAGCACTCAGATAACAACTATAAAAGCAGTTGATCATTTACTGGAAACAAAAACAGTCTTGGACACCCACAGCACCCTTGGGTGCCAAAATGGGGCTGATTTCTATCATGCCCAATCTGATCACGCAGCATCCTGGGGGAAGCAAAAATCAGGCTGAAAATGTTGTTTTTCTCTGCAGCAACATGCAGGTTCTGGCTGCGGAGAAGCCTCGGTGGGATGTGGGGAGGCAGCCGTCAGGCAAGATTCTCTCACTGGACAGGCAAGGGGCCAAGAAAGTGCTGGAGATCTACGTCAGGCGCTCGCTAAGCTGTTGTGAAAACTCGCTGGTGGCCAAGAAGACACTTCAGGAAGGAGCCAGAAGGCGAGGGAGGAAGGCAGATGGGCTGCAACGGTCGAAAAGTGACTTCAGCAAGTATTCCTGTGCCAAACTCAGCCCCAGGAAGGACCAGGAGGAGGAACCCAAAGCACAGGACCCGGACAAAGCTCTGGATGATGAGAGCAAAGCCCCCAAGGAGGTCTCTAAAGAAGAGTTGGAACCCAAGAGGAAGAGCACAAAAAACTCTTCCCAGGGCAAAACCCAACGCACCTGGTTCAAAAGTTTCTTAAATTTCCTTTTCAAGAAGAGCCCTGAGGAGCAGAAGGAAAATGCAGGGCAAAAAGCAAAGGAAAAAGATGCCAAAGCTCCTCACAGCTCTAAACCAGAAGGGGGTAAAAGATCCGGAGGGGATTTGAGCACATCCCCGCCGCTGGGCAGAGCCCCGAAGAGGAGGTCCAGCCTCAAGAGGGTTTTCTCCTTCAAGAAGCACGTGGAGGAGGAGCGGGGAGAGGCGGCAGCTGGGGCAAGGGCCAAGCGACCCAGCTGCCTCCCACTGCAGCACGTCCAGGCGCCGACCACAGCAGGTGGGACCCCACCACCCTAACCCAACCCTACGGCCAACGGGACCTCCACTGGGCATCTTTGGGGAAAGCAATAGTGCTTAGTGCCAGTTCCTATCCCTACGCATCACCCTCCATTGCTTTCTGGGGTCTGGGATAGGTTTTGGGGACTGTGATCTCAACCTCCTGCCGCAGGCAAGGGTCAGCCTGCCCGTTCTTTGAGCACACATCACTGCTCTGACTTCTGAGCACAGCAAGTTACCCCAAGCACCATCCAGGCACAGGTTTTCCCCCCCTCTGGCAAATGAGGGATATAGTGGTTAATTTAAACCTGCATTTGAGACCTGAGATTAAATCTTAAGCCACTCTAGGGCCCATGTTAAGCTGCTTTCAATTTGCTGTGGGGAAGGGTGCAGGCAGCCAGCCACCGTGGCACAGCAGCCAGAGCCCGCGGGACACCCCTGTCCACGCCCCAGCCCTTCCCCTCTAGAAAAGCCGCTAAGGGGATTGCTGTGAAGCTTCAGCATATTCAAGGCAAGTTGCAACTGCTCGGTTACGGTTCAGAGAGCGCAGCCCCGCCGTTCTCCGGCGGTATGCACTAATCCAGGGTGGGCACGAGCACCACGTGAATGCAGCCACCGCTGCGGCTGCTTTTCTTTTCAATCCATGGCCAACAAAAAAAATTAATTCACGCTTCTGAACACACTTTTTCCTTCCAGCAGATGCGGAGCAGCCTGACGGTTACTACGCACGAGTCTCGGAAGAGATCGGGCTGATCGTGCAGGGCAGTGAGAGCCAGGGGAGCAGAGCACGTGGATGCGGGGAGCCGCCACGGCCGGCCAGCGCTGATGGGGTCGGTGAGTGTTGCCCTTGCAAGTGCTTCATTGCTGGCACATATAGAGAACTTACATGCATGAGACTTGTCCCCATGCAGAGCCTACACGGGACCCAAACCTGCTTCAATCCTGGCCCAGGGGCTTACATGACCTGAAAAGTCATATGAAGACTTTGGGGGAGATTTTCAGCATCAGGGCTTGATTTGGGGAGAGAAAAATTCAAAGGGGGGAGGGTGGTTTTGCTGGCTGAGGATAACAAGACAGTGAGCTGAAATGGGGTTTGGAGGGGAGGAGGTGGATAAACATTGTTCAGGGACTTTTTCCTGGGGACTAAACAGAGCATCTGGGTGTAAAGCTTGGAGAAAGGGCTGGAGATAATGTGGGATCTCTCTCTGCAGATGAAGCCATCAGGAGAATCGTTGCCCTGCTCCAGACTGCAGGAGATGAGCTGGACAGGCAGGTGAGAGAAGAGCTGTGGTCAGCTGGATGGGGTCGAGGGAATTTGGGCCAAGCTCTGTAGTGCTCTGAAATACAGCAACACCACTGATTTCCCTGGTGCAGGGGAACACTCAGTAAAACCAAGGAAATGACAACTTTTAATTCCCCGACTGGGTGTGATCACGGCTGTCTGTCTGTCCTCCCTCAGATGCCATCCTCGTGTGGAGTGAAGGCATCAACACAAGGATGACACACTGAGTTATTCACTCATAACGTGTGTATTCACTTGCTTCTTAATCAGGTGAAGGAAGATGTACGGCTACGGATGTTCTTCAGAGACATGTCCTACAGCTCCTTCAAGAACTTGGCTGATGCATACGTCCACAAGGAAATGACGGCCAGTAGACCCGACGTCAACCCCCAAGAGATCCAGTTTGCCTTCGCAGTGCACCTCACCGCCAAGGTGGCTGGTATCTGCAACCAGGCGGTGAACAGGATCATGGGCTTTGGCACCCGCTACCTGGAAGATTCGTTTGCACCTTTGTCCTACAGCAAAATTCTCCAGGTAGGGAGGAGGACTGAGTCTGGGGCTGAGCTTCCAGCAGCAAGTTAGGGCAAGTGGTGTAATTCTGGGGTGATCGACAGACCTGGGAGGGTAGCAGCCATGTTGGTTTATACTGGGGGGGAGACTGGGTGCTGGATCTTGCCCTGTCCTGTTTGCGCTGCCTTTGCCCTCCTCCAACATGACCATGGCCCATGTAGACACAAGGAGCAGAACTTTGCTCCCTGCCCACTGCGTCTCCACAGCCGGGAGATGCCCTGTAGTGCAACGGCATTGCTACAACCTGGTGTAACTGCAGCTTTCCCTGGGGAGAATTTCCTCCTAACCCCATCTAGAAGACCAATAGCATCAGCTCCATTTGGGAAGGGACCTCACAGATGTTTCCTTCTATTTCAGCAGGACAAAGAAAAGTTCAGCACAGACAACTGTGAGAGCCCGGACTGACGTCAGCTGCTCTGAAGGGCCTGGGAGGCCAAGGATGCAGATTTACTGATGGGGGGGGGGG
>NW_020799137.1:204335-219459 GCF_003259725.1 Athene cunicularia
GTCCCTGTTGGTGACCCAGTTGTGAGGTGATTTTCTGAGCTGTGGATTTAAAGTCTTCTAAGGAAAGCCACAGTGATAGCCACAACAGCATGGAATGCTGAAAACCCACCTGGCTGGGGGGGCAAAGAGCCTGTAAATCAAGCAACACCCAGATTTCACCTTGTATTTGCATTTCAGCCCTCACCAAGTGCATGCGTTGAACCTCATTGTTTGTGTTTGTGTATGTGTATTTATTTACCTGCTTTTCTATATGTATCTGTGAATGTACAAAATAATTTTTGTAGCTTCTGCTGTTAGCCAAGTGTCCAGTTCAGGAAAAAAAAAACCAAACTCAAACTCAAATAAATTGGTCCCTAAATGACAGCCAGGCTTGTCTCGTGGGTGATGTGTACGGCCGTTATACATGGAATAACGTTTGCTTTGCTACAGCTGCTGTGGGCTGCTCCTTTCAAGCCTAATGCAGAGTGGCACAAAGGGAGTCTTACAGCAGATACGTGGTGCAGCCCTGCCATTTTGTACTATTTATAGCTGTTCCCTTCTCATCAGAAGGAGATCTGTTAGCCAGAGCAGCTTGATCTGACACCAAGAACTGGGTAAAGCTTGTTCCTGTGGTGCAGGAGCTGCCCTTGCTGTTGCTCCCTCAAGGGCCGAGGGGATTTACAGCTGCCGGGGTCTCACCTAGGAGGTCTAAGAAGATGTGGAATGTCAAAGCGATTAAACCCTAATCACTGGGAATGTTCCCAGCTAATCTTTGCCCAGACCCCTAAGTAGGGCCATGGATTAAGGCAGCCTGGGGCTGGGGGATGGCCAGCGCTCAGAGTGGGGGCACCAGCAGGACCATCTCCCTTGCCAGGGTCAGTCCCAGCCTGGGGTGAAGGGGACAACATTTTGGGGTTTGCAGCGTGCAAGAGGTGGGATGATCTAGTGGGTTGAAGGTGATGATGGTGGCAAACAAACCTGTGGGTTTGCGTCTGTGCCTGGAGTGACAGTCCACCATGGGCCACCGGTGACAGCTCGTGTCTGCCCAGCACCTCCTCTCCTGGAGGATCTGATTGTTTCAGTCCTTTGAAAACCCAAAGTAAAACAAAATGGGGAAGCAGAGCCCACGTAGGAAGGAAACAGCCCTTGCCCACGCAGATCAACAGCCCCCTGTTCGCGAAGCCTTTATGGGAACATTTGATGGAGCTGCAGAGGGTTGAATCACCAAACGCCAAAAAGCCCCAAGGAGCAGGGTTACCTCGCAGGGGCTCCGTCTCATTTAGCCCAGGGTAGTTAGGACTGTGAAAAACATCCAATTCGTGTCCTGCCCGGCAATGCCAGCACCCAGCACAGCGCCAGCACCGCGTTTCCGTTTGGCCAGGATCCAAAGCTGGGAGACTTTTACTGCAGGAGAAACTGAAACCACTCTCGCCTGTTTGCATCCATCACGACGTTCCTGTCCCCTGCTCGGGGGGACTGTGCCGGAGCTGTGACCGGGGCAGGCTGAGCTGGTGCTGGGGACATGCTGGGGACGTGCTGGGGACATGCTGGGGACATGCTGGGGATCCAGGGGCAGGATCACGAGATGCGCTTTTGTTTTGCATCTGAGCTCATGCGGTGCCAGGTGTGGGTTGGGATTTGCATGGAGCAGAAAAGGCTTTTGTCTCCTCGCTGACTTCCCAGAGGACATCATCTTCCCTCCGCACTTGGAGCATGCCTGCCAGGCAACACACCAGTGAGAAAAACAACTCATCTCTCCCGTTTCCTTCTCCTTTGCTTTTCCTGAACCAAATATTCTCCTTCTGTTGTTGCTGGACATTTCCCCACCCCTCGGAGCAGCAGTGCTGGAGAAACAAGAAGACAAACCTGCACAGCCCTTTGCACAATGAGCCCCTGGTCCCAAATAACCCAAAGCTCGGATGCTGCTCCAGCCTGGCACGGGGGAGGAGGATGGGAGCGGCCACAGCTGCCGTCAGTGCAGCACCCCAGGGCTGGCGGCTCTCCGAGCCCAGGTCTCTTCTGGTGAGCGACTCCAGCATCTTGGCTTAATCTCCTGGTTATAAAATTGAGACCCTGATTGCCTGTGGCCACTGAAGATATTAAGAAGGTATTAAAGAAGGGCAAGTTATTAGCCCTGGGGTTTTGAACCGTTTCCAACTTTGGGTATTACCTTCATCCTTCCCTAGACACCCTGCTGTGGCTTCAAACAGCTAAAGCAATTGCCTTGCCTGAAAATCCCTGGGATCACAGACACCAGCCATCTGGGCACTGGTCCTGCGCGGGCAAAGTGCTGCAGCCTGCACAGCCCCCGGCCCCTGCGAGCTGAGGGGCCTTCTCCTGAAAACATCTCAGGCTGCTTCTGTGATCTTGTGTCTCGGAAATCGTTAGTCCCTGCTAATCCTGTTTTACCAAATGCCAGGTGGGGGAGGGCAGCTAAGAAAATCAGCCTGGCACTTAATGAGCCAATTAATGTAAATTTCTCTGTCATTAAGAGGATGATGACAAGGTTTCATCTCACAGGAGTGTGGCACTGGGCCAGGGAGGAGGATGCTGTCTCCTGGGATACTGTCCCAGGGCCTCGGTGTTTGCAGTGGGTGAGGGTACAGGGCAGATTTTACATCCCCCCCCCCGCCTTGAGAAGCCCCCCCCGTAATTCACTGCAGGACAGGCTGATTTGTGGGAAATGCTGTGAGTGATGTGGCTGTGCACCCCGCCGCCGGCAGACCCCCAAGGTGTGTCCCCATTGCCCAGCTCCTCTTGGGCTTTGAGGATCCCCAGGAGAGCTGTGAAGTCCTCGCAAGTCCAGCTCCTACGAGGAAACCATCCTCGTGCTGTGCACCAGATGGAGGAGCGTGTTCCCGCAGGTCCCGTGGATTGTTTACAGCTTTCCTGAAGCTTGGCAACTGGGGCTGGGCTCCACCTGGGAGGTGCAAGTGCTGAGTGAAGCCGGAGCATCCTACACCACCACGCAGTGTCTGTTGAATTCCCCAGGCCCTGACGCACATAATTGCCAGAGTTAAGGCACAGAGAACACAGAAACAATCCCCTTCAGTGTGCAAAAGCTCACGCACTTGTGATGCACTTGCATGTTTGGATGTGTGCAATGAGAGATGATGCTTTTTACCTTTCTTCTACCTGCAGATGTTTGCCAGTGCTGGAAGAAGGGCTTTTAAATGAAGGAATTGGCTTTGCCAAGGGCTAGAGGAAACAGTGGCAGGAATCACACAGATTCAAGCTCAGGTATCACCAGAAGGCTGGTAGAAAGGCTGGAACCTGTGGGAGACTCACCCAGCAAAGGGATAATGTAAAACCAACATCAAACACTGGAAAGACAAGAAATGAGATGACCCAATCCAGTAAGGATATCTATAGCAGGAGGTGGTCACATGCAGCTGCCCTAATTCAAGCAATTTTTCACCTCCAGGATAATCCAGGTCCCGTTTCAATATATTTTTGAGCTGACAACTTGCTCCTGCTTATCCTGTCACCCAGGCAGCAGCTGCCAAGGACGGCCTTGGCCACGCCGAGTGACATTTATCCGGGTGGGTCACACACCATGTTCACCTGCTGATGAGCAGCGACCCCTGAAACACCAACCCAGGGACATTTTGCACATCGAGGTGGGGGGCTCTGCCCCCAGGTATCGCACAGGACACAACTCTTGTCATAGGGACCCAGCGATGGCTGGAAAGGCCACGGAAAAATGTATGAAAATTTGGGGTGAAACAGCATGACAAAGGTTGCATCAGGATGCTGGGACTGTGCTCTATTTTCTTGTGCTGTTCTGGCCAGGCTGGTTGTGGTGGTCTGAGCCCAGAGGGCAACTGAGCATCACGCAGCCGTTCACTCACCCCTTGCCCCCCCTGGCGCTGGGAAGAGAAAAGGAAACAAAGGGCTCAGGAATTGAGATAAGGACAGGGAGGGGTGGCTCAGCCATTATGGTCACAGGCAAAAGGCAGACTCGTTAGGGGAAGAAAAAGAATGTCACTTTAATTCAAAATGCTGACACCAACACTACTTAAGAGACAGAAGGGGACAGTGAGAATCACAGAGTCACTCAGGTGGGAAAAGCCCCTTGGGATCATCGAGTCTAACCCTCAGCCTGACTCTACAAAGTTCTCCCCTACCCCACATCCCCCACAGCTCATCCAAACGGCCCTTAAACACCCCCAGGGATGGGGACTCCCCCCTCCCCGGGCAGCCTGTTCCACTCTTGGACCACTCGTTCTGGGAAACATTTTTTCCTCATGTCCAGCCTAAACCTCCCCTGTTGCAGTTTCCAGCCGTTCCCTCTTGTCCTGTCCCTGATCCCCTGGGAGCAGAGCCCAGCCCCAGCCTCTCTGCAATGTCCTGTCAGGAGCTGCAGAGAGGGGTGAGGGCTCCCCTCAGCCTCCTCCTCCTCACACTGAGCACTCCCAGCTCCTTCCCTGGCTCCTCACAGGATTTATTCTCCAGCCCTTCCCCAGCCTTGTTGCCCTCCTCTGCCCTCGCTCCAGCCCCTCCAGATCTCTCTCGTACTGAGGTGCCCAAGCGTTACCACATCTGAAAAACATTTCCCCCCATCCCTCCCTTCTTCCTGGGCTCAGTTTTGGTTCTGATATCTCTACCTCCTCGTCCCAGCAGCGCAGGGGCAGGGGATAGGGGGTTGCAGTCAGTTTGCTGCTTCTTCCTTCAAGAGGGGGAACGCCCTTCCACATTCTTCCCCTGCTCCACGTGACTCCCCTCTCACACCAGACAGTCCTCCATGAACTTTTTCCATCATGAGTTCTCTGCGGGGCCCCCCCACGTGTTGCAGTCCTGAACTACCACAGCGGGGGCTGCTTCTGCCCCCAGAGCCCCGGACACCTTCGGGTGCAGCTGCCTGCTCCGGTGTGGGGTCCTCCCCAGGCCACCGGTCGGCCTCTGCTCCACCGTGGACCCCCGTGGGTGGCAGGGGGTGCCCCTGCCGTCTCGCCAGGGGATGCAGGGGGCTCTGCCCCACCGCACCTCCCCGCCTTTGTCATGTCCCGCTCAGACAAGGGAGACAAGTGACTCAGATTCGTAAATCCCCAACCAAGTGGACAACGGTGAGGCAAGTCTCAAAGTCCAAACATTTATTAACTTCCCACAACATACTAATTGGATACATATAATTGGCTGAGTATATAACAAGTTGTGACAAGCAACAGAGTGTGCCTTGTGTTTCTTAGTGGTAGTGAAGGAAAAAAGAAAAAGGGGAAGGAGGGAGATGAAGGGACTAGACGAATAGAGGTCACTGGTCTGGGTTCCTGTGTCGATCCCACCAGTGAGGGTTCCAGGAGCATCTGTCTTCTTCACTTCACTTCACTCTCCAGGCCTTCCCCTCCCCTTTGCCCCCCCTAGATTCATACCCGCTTTCCTTGGGTCCGTCCCCGAGGTCGACCCACATACCCCATGTCTGGGGAGGGGTAAGGGGTTTCATGGGCTGATGTAATTAGCATGATCTTGTTAGTCTTTGTTAGCATATTCAGGGTGTTAACTTTAATATGCTTTTCATGGATAATGAAGCAAAGGTCATTCACTGGACAGATGGCCCTTGAATTTTGACCAGGTTCCCCAGAGCAGAGCCGTCCTGTCCCACAGGCCTCCCCCTTCCAGCTGCACCCTGTGTTATTGGGGCAGCCTGATCAGCTTCGACCTCCACACCATCCACCCCGTGGGTGTAGTTTCGTCACTTGTGAATGTTTGAGACACTACTTAGCTCCCCCTTGCTGACTTTTATCTCTTTCTCAGGCTGTTTTTCTCAGTCCTCATTTCTCGCAGGCCTGTTTCTTTCAGGACCTGTCTCCCCAATCATCTCTCACACCCTTCCTCGTCCTTCCGTCACTGCCCTCGGTGTTTGTCCTTCTCGTAACTCCTCCTCACCAGTCCCAACCCCTCCCAGATTCCCCTTCTGAAATACGTTATCGCCGAGGTGCAGCCACCATCGCTAATTGGCTCAGCCTTGGCCAGAGATGGGTCTGACTTGAAGTGGGGGAGCTTCGAGAGGTTTCTCACAGGGGCCATTGCTGCAGACCCCTCCCCTGCTGCCACAAACCCCACCACACACAAACCCAGAGCACCGGTGCACCAACACGGGGCATGGAAGCTCCCTCTGTCAGCCTCTCTGTTACTACACCTGTGATCACGTTAGGCATGTACGTACAACCTCGAAGGTAACACATGTATAATAATAGTCATGATATCGTGTGCACGCTGTAGGCATTTGGACAACACAAGCAACACATTATTTAGCAATATTTAATAAATACATCTATTTAAAATGTCAATTTTTTTATTCTGCATGTTGGCAGCAGCATTAGGTTATTAAGGCTGAAAAGACACTAGATATCTACTGAATTTTTCCCTATTTTTTTAACTGTCACCCAGCCAATGAAGACAGCCCAAAGGCAGTTTGATTTTGGTTCAGGTAACCCCAGATTTGGGAAACACGGTGGTGCTGCGGGCATCTTTCTGGGGCCCTATAGAGCAGTTTGATTTTGGTTCAGGTAACCCCATTTTGGTTCAGGTAACCCCAGATTTGGGAAACACGGTGGTGCTGCGGGCATCTTTCTGGGGCCCTATAGAGCACAGTGCTAGATGGGGGGCAAAGAAAAGCAAATCCAGCTCCCTATTCCCTTCTCCCTCCGCCCCGAGGATATCCAAGAACCAGGCAAGGACAACTCTCTTCCAATATGGAGTAAATACAAGCAGTATTTCCAAACCTAACCTGATGTAACGCCCTGCATCCACCCCTTGTGTAACACCCTCTGGCTTTAAGTGCCTTACACAAGCCTTTACTCACTCAGTACTGAGCTGTGCCTAAGCTGGGATTGACAGAGAATCCTATTTATGAAAACACCCTTGATGAAGAAAGCATAAAGCAAAGAAGAAATTTTGCATGGATGTTTCCAAGTGTGACGGGCACAGTAATGCGGGGACCATCCACTCCTGGGACACTTCAGATCACTTGATACAAAAGGGGAGCCTTGATTCAGCACTGAGCATGTGAGTTGGCTGTGGTCGAGGATTACAAGAGCTGTTTTGATCAGGGGAAAAATTCTGTTTTTAGCACAGGCAGCAATTAAAATAGCTCGTGAATCTAAACGCCTCGGGGAGCTGTCATAAAAGGAGGTAGAAGATCCATCTTCTGGACTCCTCTGCAGCCAGAGATGAGCCTGGAGAAAGCAGAGAAGAGAGCCTGAGGTTCTGGTGAAAAAGGACAACTTGAGACATTGAGCCAGATACGCCAATTTGATCTTGAGATGGCCGAGGAGGATCTCCAGGGTTCGAGCACCCGTTTCTCACTCTCCTTTTCGGGAAGCGGCTTCCTCGTCCTGTACCAGGTTGGGGTGGTGCAGTCCCTCCTGGAGCTGGCTCCCAAACTCCTCAAGTCTGCGTGCAAGGTCTATGGGTCGTCCGCCGGCTCGATCATCGCTGCCGCTGTGGTGTGCGGCATCGGCCTCGGTAAGACAAATATTGCCTAGATTTCCTTACTATAGCTTTTTTTATTTCAAAATAGAACTAGAGGAGCTAATGCCTTAAAGCACCAGTGGGGATGCGATACTGGTGTAACTTACATCACTCACAAGGCATCAAAGAAATCTGCGGATGTTGCCACCTTTGGCAGACACCCTGAAGCAATTTTGGGCGGTGTAAGCTGAAAAAGCCTGTTATTACTGCCTGAATATTATTTCAGATGGTCATGTAGATACTGCACAGGTAAATCTGGATGTACCTGTATTTCACCGGCTCATATGCCTGCTCCTGTTGAAGGAGCAGATCTCCTTCTCTTCTGCTGTGAGGTCTAAGGAGTGCCGAGAGGTGTCCCGAAGCAAGTCTACGTGGCCACGGTGGGCAGATATGCCCATGTAAGGCCCCTTTGTCATCCTTAGCTACAAAGGGACACGAGCGGCAGTCACATACGTATCCATAGAGCTGACAGCCCTGTCTGCGTGTTACTTTGGGTTATCCCACTCAACCTTCCCAGCACAAAGGAAGATGTGGTGTGGTTCCTGTTCCCAGACAGCAGAGCACCTTTTGCCCCAGCAAAAAGCTCAAGGGCACATCAGCAGGACATACCCGGGGCAATAGCAGTCCCTGCTCCAGCCCAGGGCTGGGCTTTCTCTTAATGCTGCAGAAGAGGTTTTACTCCAAACCTCTTTAGACAGTGTGGAAACATGAACCTCTAGCCATAAGATTATCTATGTGTAGAATTAATTCAAAGCAGTTAATCGACTTTTAATAATCACATCCTCCCATATTTCCAATTAGTGTTTATGTGTAAACAACTGTACACAAGACTTAATCTTCAAAGGCTGATCCAAGCCCTGGTTCAAGCAATGGGGACATTTAGGAGGAGCAGGGGTTTTAGGGTCCAAATAATGATGGAGGAAGCAGGGAGGAAACACGCAATTCCTGAAACCTCTGGTGGATGCTACAACCACTCTGCTGGGGCTAAAAACAATTCAACACTTTGGCAAATACATTTAGACAAAGCAGAAAGGAATCTTTCTACCCATATGGGAATGAACTCCTCTACAAATCAGCAAGAGCCCCAAAGTTTTCCACTCCGATTCCTCATGCTGGTATAATTGGACGGAGCTGGTATCTGTCAGTTTGGTAACAGATCTTGCTGTGGACACCAGTGCTGAAATGGGGGTCTGCTTTGCTGGGGGTGGTAGGCACCATCCACTTAGAGGTGCTGAGATGATCTTGTGCCCAGAACATCTTGCCCAGAGTAAGACATTTTGTGTAGTGATGACTCTTGTTGGGTTTCTCATAAGGAAAATGAATGTGGCACAAACCTGGTCACAAATTCACACTAGGGAGGATTGGGGCAAAAAGAGGGTTAAAGGTGTGCTTGGCTCCTGATGGGGTGTCCCATGGGGTGGCTGCAGTCGTGTACCCTGCCCCTGCCCTGCCCTGGGTGAGAAGCTCTCTGAGCCAGGCTGTCCTCTGCCGCCCCACAGGTCACCTCCTGGGCACATGCTTGTCACCAGGATTGCATGCCAGAACCATCCCTCGCTCATCCCAAGTCAAAGACATGTTCAGAGTCAAAGCCCTCAAAGCTGGAGTCTGCTCTCGCCTCCTACCCGGCAGCTCACGGGTGGTTTTCCCAGGCTTTCTCCCATTTCCAGGACACAGAGCAGTCAGACAGTGCCTGGCAGACGCATCACCTGCCTGGGGTATCTCTGGCTCTTTCAGCATCCCTGAGGATTCTGCATGAGCCCACCAGGCATTAACCATCACATCACACGGCCTGAACCTCCACTCAAACATTTAGAACTCCTCTTAGTAGCTGTGTTGTTCCAGTTGCCTTCGGAACACTCCACCTAAACCATCTGTCTGTCCGTGCTTGTAAAGCAATTTCACAGGGCAACCTTGAAATCTTTGCCCCTACAAAGCCATGGTGCTAAAGCAAACCCACAGATTTGCGCTGATGCAAGGCTGGGACCCCACCTGGGTGCAAAGATGGTGCTTTGCAGCACCAGGGAGCTGAATAAGTTGTTTTCCTGCAAGAGTTTAACTGCCCAGGGTGGGGTATTCCCCCAAGCTAACTGCCCATTTCAGCAAAAGGGCCACGCTCTGACCCCGGGGTCAGGCTGACTGTGGAGCTTGCTGCACCCCTCTTCTCTCCCATCCCAGCACAGCCTTTAAAACCTAGTGTCTCCTGAGCCCTCAGCTGGGGCTCTGCAGTTCTGCTCCTTTAATCCAGTTTTTGGGACGTGCAGGTGCATGTAATGACTATTAACACCAGCTGGGGGGTCACTGGGGAAGCTCAGGGGAGCAGGGAGTCCCAGGATGGTGGAGCTCAGCTTGCAGGAAAGCCCTAAGCAGAGGAGGTGGGGGTTTGCCCCTTGTCCTCACCTTTGAGCCATCCCAGCTCCCCTGTGAAGCCTGGGGTGGCCCACATGCAAAATCAGCGGTGGAAGGCAGGAACATATTGTGCAAGTCCCACTGGCACCGCTACCTCAGTGTAACTCCCCGATAACCCCTTCCCGGGGCTCTTTGCAGCCTTTCCCTAACCCTGGGCCAGGCACATCCTGAGCCCCGGTCACCGGTACAGACAGGGATTTCACCAGTGGGGCCATGCTCAGCAATACATTGTTCTCTGAGGACACCCTGGGGGTGATTTCCCCTTTTCTGCCCTGCCACCACATCCCCCGTTAGAGCAGCGGTATCATCCCGGGGTTGTACACATGCTGGGGAGTGTTAAAAATAGGATTAAAAATCTAACTCTTAGGGCAGCAGCAATACTGACTTTCTCTCTGTCTTCACCCCCCCTCTCTGTCAGATGAAGTAAAGGAATCTTTCTTTGCCATGGCAAAGGAAGTCAGGAAAACCCTCCTGGGCCCTCTCTCTCCCAAGTGCAGCTTGCTGGCGAACATCAAGACTATTCTGCAGCGGACGCTACCAGAGGACTCCTACCAGCTGGCTTCGGGGCGGCTGCACATCTCGCTCACGCGGGTGGTGGACGGCCAAAATGTCATAGCCTCTGAGTTCAGCTCGAAAGAGGAGCTCATCCAGGTAAAGGGACCTTCCTCTGATGCTGTAGGAAGATCTCCACCTACTGCTTGGGATGGAGGTACCGAAGCCCTGATGACTTTAACCACAGATGTTAAGTCCAGAGTCAGGCAGGAATAAATCATGCTAAAAAAGCAGCAGGTTTGTTTCCAGCCTCAAAAAGCAGATGCTGACATGTTGCCCAGCTCTGATAAGTGCTAATGGCTCTTTGCAGAGAGCTGTGTTAACGCTAACATGACCTCTCAGCTTTCTGGACAGGTCTGTCCTCTGCCAAGTCCCACCGGCAGTAATTTTCCTCATTGCTTCAGAACTTTCCTGGGGGGAAAGACCTGGACAAAGTGTCTGTGCTGCCAAACAACAAGCAGCTGATTAACCAGTAAACTGCTGGGAAAAGAATCCCAGGGTAAAACCCTAATAGAGTTGCCCATAAGGTCGTGGGTTTGTCCCAGGGAGACAGCAGAGGATGGCAAGTCCATGGAGATGTTGGAGTTCACCCCGTGGTGTCAGCCCGAGGTCAACCCAGGAGCCTGGATGTTCATTCTCAGCTGATGAGATTGGTGGAAAATGGTTGCAAATGGCCCAGCAGTGGCTTTATCCTTGACAAAACTCAGCAGAATGAAAATGCATTGGGACGATGTCTTGGTTTTGTCCAAAAATCCACAAATATGAAAAATGAAGCCAAAGCTTCACCTTGCTACCATCAAAGGGCAGTTTAGACAGTGATATATAGATACACAACTCTAATATTGCTGGCAGGTATAAAAATAAAAAATGAGGTGCTATGCCCTTCTCAGGAGAAGTGTTTCAACTTTATTGAAAAGTTTCCCCCTTCTTGAAATCTTTCTTCTTGACACAGTCGAGTGCAAAGTCCAGGTGGTACTGGCAGCCTGGCTCCAGACGATTTGTCAAGGCTGAATTTGCAGGCACCCAGTCAACAGCTTTTGTCCAGGAGAACTTTGACAGGAACACTTACTTCTGCAATCCCTCTCCTCCCCCAGGCTCTTCTCTGCAGCTGCTTTCTTCCCATCTACTGTGGATTCATCCCTCCATCCTACCGAGGTGTGGTGAGTGTTATTTCCAACAAAATATATACTCCCGGCAGTACGTTCTTGGGTTTGAACTTTACATTCCTTTGGGCAGAGAGGGATAGATATGTCTAGGCTTCTGCTTTAGTTAATGGAGGATGATAAAGCCTTTTAGCTTGTTCTTCACCCCATCTGAAGATAGTAGCTGGGTGGAATTTCCATCCAGAGAGCCCTCTCCTGCTTTGCCTACAGAGCCTGGATGATTAAATCTTGCCTTGAAGATCACCAAAGTGAGATGAGGGGATGCCCACACTCAGGACTTTGACACACAACCCAGTTATCCTGGGCAGGATCTGTCTGCAGCGCAGATGATTCCCTTAGCTCAGGTGCACACTTGCATGGCTAAAATACCAAAAGTTCATGGGAGGATCCATGTGCACACTCATATTCTGCAAAACACCATGGTAAAGTCCACAAATTTGGGCTGGCTTGTGGCTAACCCCCGGTGAAGGAGGAGCACAGCAGCGTGGTGGGGAAGCGTGTGCAGATGGAGCGCGGAGCAGGCGATGCACCGTGACCTGCTGGTGTGTCAAAGCCCACAAAGCTCCGATACCACATTTGCAGCTGGTGCAGAGCCAGGACCTTTCTTTGACTCTTGTTGGGCTGCACTGATTGAGCCTATTTAGTCCTCAGATGCCTGTGCCTGGCTGGCAGGTCAGATCTCCAGCTTACCCCAGACTGCAGGGCTTGCCCACAAAGCTCATGAAGTTTGCACGACCCCGAGCTCAGCAGTGTTGCTGCATGAAGCTCCTCTGCACTGTTATTTCACGGGCATTTAATTCGATCAGCTGCAGTCCTTGCAACCTCAGATCCCACTGAGGTGGGTGGTAAATTCAGATTCGTTTTGGAATACAGCAAGTGACAGTTTCCTTGCCCAGTGAATAATCCTCCAGGGATTTGCAGGCAGTTATTAAATGCGGGAGCCCTACTGCTTGAGCTCAGGACTTGAAATTTATCCGATGCTGTAAATTCAGTTTGATGTTTGAATTGGCTAATGACTGCTTTACACAACTTTGTAAGGCTTTGTGAATTAAAATAATTATATTCCTATTTTAATAACTGCTGTGGATTACAGCACCTGGTTGAGGAGCTGGCTGGGTGCCGTGGGCAGGGCAGCAGAAGGAGCTGGCAAAGGCCAGGATAAAGAGCAAGGGGTGGGAAGAGAGGACATGCATGAACTGGTTCACGGCAGGAGATGTTGCCTTTGCGGCTTCTTGCCTTCCTCTCCGAGACGCTGTAACGAGTCCTCAAGGCAAACTCTCCCTCTGCTCTTCGCCCTCAGCGATACGTTGATGGAGGATTCACCGGCCTCCAGCCCGTTTCCAGCTTGGAGGAAGCCGTGATCACTGTGTCCCCGTTCACGGGAGAGCTCGATATCTGTCCACGGGATTGCCCCGCCACCTTCTTCTGTTACCAGATCTTCAACGGCAGCATTCAGATCTCGATAGAAAACCTCTGCAGGATTAGCTATGCTCTCTTTCCACCTAGCACCATGGTAAGCACACCAGGTCTTCTTCCCAGCTTTGTTTTGGTTAAAACAAATTAATGCTGGATCTGCCCTCCCAGCGTTAAGGTGCAGCTCTATCTTCATCATTAATTAATCAGATTTCAAGGCAAGGGGGCATTGCCCACCGCTTTTGCAGTGGGTTTTTTTTGGTGGGCACTGCTGATGAGTGGCCGAATCTGGGATGGGGTCCACCCTGGTTTGACAATCTGCGAAGGATCGGCGCTTTGGGGTTTGGAAACCAACCTGTGCTTGTAGCCTTCCCAAATGGGCCACCCCAACCCTCCACAGTCAAACAGCCTCGGCTAGATCCTGCCAGTGCCTGGATGGAGGGCTCTTTAGTGACATCAGGTGTTTCTCCTTGCAGGTGTTGAATGACATTTTCTCCCAAGGGTACCAGGACACTGCCCTTTTCCTGTACAGGAACAGTTAAGTGTTACCCCAAGACCTGACATGCAGCTGAGAAATGTGATGCACATGCAAACATCAGCCCTTTCTTTCCATGTCTTGCAGATGCCTTTGGGTTCAACTACTTTGACGGCAATTTCCGCTTCGCCAGCATGTGTGGGAAAAATGACTTTTCACACTCCAACGGGAGAAGCACTGGCCTATGCAAAAGGGCACCGCAGCGCCTGACTCCTTGCTTCCTGCCAGGTAGAGGATTTGGGGTACTGATCTTGGGTTTGGGGGTGGCTGGGACCACTGAGAGCTGCTAAAGTCTTTGAGAAAAGTAGTATTATATTTATTATGGTAAATATTCCTAGATCTGCAGGAGGTCTTTGCAAAGAGGCTTTGTAAGAGTGGCTCAGGCTGGATTCTGGCCTGGGCTTCCGTACCTACAGGCTGAGCCGCAGCAAGAGTTGCTAGACAAAGGGAATTATTGCATTTATTGGGTTATTTCTAATTACTGGTCTTTATTTACTTCTGTGTTGTCATTCATGGGCCCAGGCTTGGCTCTGTGGAGGAAGGAGCCGGTGACTGGACTGCAGAATCCACTGTCAAAGGTCCTGTTGCAGCCATACAGGCTGCCAGCTCTTGTCAGGAAGGGGTAAGAACATCTTGATAGAGGCATCAAAGCTGAGCGTGATACAGAAACCAGTGGTTGCGCCTTCAGCAGTGGCGAGACAGCTGGAGGGACACGGTACGAGCTTAGCAGGAGGCATGCAGGTGTCCCTGCAAGCCCAGCGTTGGGTTGTGCCGGGGGCTGTAGCATCCTTCAGACAGCAGCTCTGTGGGAAACGCAGAGGGAGCCGCTGGGGCAGCGTGGGCTGGCGGCGGGTCCCTCCTTTTCTATGGACCAGGGCAAGCTGCTGCACATCTACTGCATAAATAGGCTTAGTGCCATTCCCTTCCTCCACAGGGGGATTTGTATTCCCTGAAGGCAAGCTCTCGGGGAGAGCGGGCACGGCTAGCAGGAACACCAGGGGATTGCTCGGTTACGAAAGAGTATTACCATGGGCATTCACCATTAGCACCCCCCTGCTTTTACTGCATTTACCAGTCATTAAACTCAGCCTGTTTATTTTGGTTTTGCAGGCTGGAGAAGCTGTGGGGGCTGCTGGAAGGTATTAGCTCCATGGTAGAATGGTTCCAGAAGCTCCTCCAAACCATGGTGCCTGGTTTGCTTAAGAAAGCCATGGCCAGGAGGTGAGGTGCTCAGGGGATGCAAACCCTTGGCAGAGGGAGGGCAGGGCAGGGTACAGAGCAGGGAAACCCCAGGGGACCTTACCCATGAGTCACTGATGCTAAGCACGGCTAAAAATTCAAATTTTCAGGTACCCACACTAAAAGTAGCTAATTTTTGTCCCCATGATATTATTTAGTGGTGTCTGAAAGAAGCTGTGAACTAGCTTAGTGCTGTTTCCCTGCAGCAACATATTCTTGTTCCATTTATCTGCTGGGCTCTGTCCTAGCAAGCATTGGGCACATTCACCAAGACCCTGAGAGGTGTTTTGGCACTAAACTCTCAAAGATTCAAGGCATTTATAGCACAGAGAGCTTTTAAGCCATACCCGCACAAAGGGAAATGGTA
>NW_020799137.1:219509-256364 GCF_003259725.1 Athene cunicularia
CCCCCCCCAAACCTGCTTGCAAGTGACTTCACGTGCAGCTGGTGAAGAGACTGGCACAGAGTGATTTCGTACTGTGGGCAGCTACACAATTCCTCATCTATGAAAAAGCCCTTCACCATCAAACGCCCCGGGGGCTACTTGTCCCTGGTGGTTCATCGCCACTGACTCAACTAACCACCAGCTTGTTCCCTCAGGTAACCACCCTGGATGGGCCCTGAGCTCTCTGGCACCAGCGGTTCTGCTGCCCCGGGAAGCGGTGGGTGACACCAGAGCTCATTTCAGACAGCAGCACGGCTGCTTGGTTTTTATGGAGTTGTTTTTTTTTTTTCTGCAGTGGGTTTTTTCTTCACTCGGGAAAACCGGCCGATTTTGTTTCCAGTGCTGCTGCTGCAGTCTCTGTGCCCAGGCCTGAGCTGTTTTACCATGATGGCCGAGGAAAAGCACTGCAGTGCTGCATCTGCAACCAGACCCCAGTCTGCCCAGGGCTTCTTCACTTGCATGTGTGTACAGCCCAGCCACCAGTTTCCCCACTTGCTGGTCACCAGCAGCACCTCTCCCCCTGCTGTAAAGCAGATTACATGGCAGGCATTTGCCAGGAAATGTCACATTTTTAGTGTTTTCCTCCCACTCAAAAACTTTCAGAGAGATTCATCAAACAGAAAACAGAGAGAGGGAGAAGCCTTAGGGAGCATCACAGTGGGTAGAACCAATTTCTGTCCAGTTCCCTGAAGTTATTTTACCAATTACCTATTCTTGAGCTTCAAGCACCCTCACAGGCCTGCTTCTCCTGCCAGCCGAGGTAGGTGCACACTTGGGTCCCTCCGAAATTGCAGCTGTGGAGAATGATGGAGAAACCTAAAGATTAACCTCCTCCTCCTCCTTCAAAGCACCCAGACTCTTGCAGACTGCAATTCCTATTGCACCAACAGAGCTGACGTTTCACAAGTACGTTAGTTCTTCTCATGTAGTTTTCTGTAACTCGCTGCTACAAACCAGCGTACAAACAGCCCAGGCAAACACACCTCGTGTTGCTGGTCTCTATGTAGAATAAATTGGCAGCACTCTTAACCGTCCCAAATGCATTTTGCACATCAGAGGCTGATGGATTGGCTTTACCCCAGCTGAGTCTCCCCCGTTTGTTGGTTCCCAATGGGCAAATGGATCACAACAGCACAAGCTGTTTATTTGAAGAAACAGCTCGTATAACTGCACAAAGGGAAATGGTACAGAGGGAAGTTTCATCCAAAGTGCCCTGGAGACTGCAGGCATGAATGTGGGGAACAGCGGAAATCTGCATCGATGTAAACAGATTCAAAGTTAACTATTAATGCTTGGTGAGAGATTAATATGTTCTGCTATCTCTGGTTGAAATCAGTGACCTGGGAATATTATCTCTGCAATGAGCTTGCTAAGAGAGACCAGGATGCTTCTTTGTATGGGATCTATCAAAACCTACCCCTGTCTTCCTTGCATCCTGGATGGATTTACTTACATCTTAACCCCTGCAGCCAAAAGCAGCTCATGAACCGTGACTATGTTCCTGCCACGGATCAAAGAGGAGAGAGCAGAGACACCCCCCGCTCCCCAGGCAGGAGCAGGGCAGGCCAGCCTTCATTTGCTTTTGCTCATGCTGCACTTCTGCTTTTACCTCCCAGGCAGACAGCCCCACTCCTGCAACAGCACTTCTACCAGGCTCCTGGTCTTCCTAGCCAGCACCACCACCTCCAGGCAGGGTATAACCATTTCAGCCAGCCTCAGGCAGTTACACTATCCCTATTCAAATGGGAATTAAAATCCCCAAAATAAAATTCTCACACAGGAATTGGGCATCCACATCCACTAAATTTGCCTGAAAATCTCAACCACAAGCAGGCGCGTAGTTTGAACTACCCAGCGCATCCCACCTGCCCCTACACGGCACAGTCCTTGATCATGAGAAGGTAGTAAAACCTTGAGAACTTTCACAAAAAACAGCCTACAAAGATCACCCAAACCAAAATGGTCACAGCACCAAACTCTCCTGCTCCAAACATGCAGAAGTGTGCTAAGATAGAGGTATTTAATGACCCATCATTCAAATCACTCTCTTTTGCTTTATTAATCCCCCATCTTTTCAACCAAGCACTCTGGTGCTGTTTCCTTTGTAAGAACTTGGATCGAATGGCCAGAGGCAATGGGTAGGGGCAAAGTTTGGCACCTCTTTGAATCACCTTGTTGCAGGAGCTGGTTTCACCCTTAGAGAAGCAAGTTGGGAAACCCAGCTGCGCCCAGCTCAAACCAGCTGCACTAGATGCTGTTTTCAGCCTGAAATGACTCTTTTAAAGGTGGGTGATGGGAATCACCTGGGGTCTGTGGGGGATAGGGGGGTGGTTGTGGCCCTGCCTGTGCTGGTGACACTGCTGTCACAGTGTGCTCTTCGGTGCCTCTCAGCGTTTCTCTCTTTAAAATGTGAACTGCGGCCAAAGGCAGCAGCAGGGTCAGAAATGCTCTTCTGTGGCTGGCGTGGCCCTAAAGGGAGTAAAACCATATCGGTCAATCTGACAGACACTTCTGGTGAAACAAACTGGAGTCAAATATCTGACCTAGGGCTGCTTCCCTCCCTCCTGTTGTCTATATGGTAACAGGACAAGAAGGTTTTAGTATCCTTAAAATATTGGCCTCATCCCTCATCCTGTTGCTTGCCCTGGTCTGCACTGAACTCAGCAGAGATGTGAAGCCTGAGGTGGATGGGCTGAGAGTTTGGAGACAACCCAAGGCAGCAGCAGCTCTCTCTAAAGCTGGATACCACCAGTGGGAATGGGAGTTCTGGGGCCTGATCCACACAACCGACCCAAATGAAAACAAACCTCTGTCCAATCCCGCCTGTGTCTCTGCCTGTTGACTACAGGTGCTTTATTCCAGACTCTGCTTTTAGTCTAGACACTGAGGAGGGTGCAACTCCTTGTGGAGCCGTCCTGTTGGGCACTGGATAAAGATCAACCTTGTGGTTAATCTGCTAATCCAGCCTGAGCCTTGCTGGTGTGCAGGTTCTACCACAGCAGCAGTCCTTTGGAAATATTCTGATTTATTCAGGAAAATAGGTGTGAGTTGTTCCCAGTTTTATACCCTTGATTATTTGGAAATGTCAATGATATTATAGTATTGTGCAGATAAACAGTAAAATAGCCTTTTCCTGGCCTAAATCATCAAGGCTTTTCCTTCCCAGAACTGAAAAATTTGATGTTCTTCTCCCTCTGGAGATAAGAGCACTGATTTACCTCTTGGCTGCTCTCTGGCCTAACAGATGGGTCTTGAGTCCTTCCACAGGTGACCTTAGTTTGGTGAAAAATGTTGCAGCCAAAGCTGCAAACCAGACACCGAGATTCCCGATAGCCTAGAGCCTGCCCAACCTCTAAAGGAACCTGGTTCCTACTATGTTGCTCTCAAAGCCTCATGTAGTTCAGACTGATGAAGCCTTCACAAGAGCAAGCATGGAAGCAAAACGTACAGCCTAACAGTGTCCTTCATTCCCAGAGTGGGTCTCTTCCCATAAGTAGAGTTGTCTTGCTACCAATGGAAATCTTTTCTTTGCTTTCAATTATGTTTTTCAGGCTTTTATTTTTAGATCTGGAATGGTAATGGTCCTGTTTTTTCCCTTTTATATTCCTCATTTGGTGTGGTCCTCCTAGATATAGCAGAGCAATATTTGGATCTTTTTTTTCCCTTTATATTTGATTTATGTGGCAGCATTTTAAATTATCATCATGTTGGAAAAGCTGTGTAATTTTTCCTAACAAATTTTAAAATGTTGAAAGAGTCAGAAAGAAAAAGAAATAGATAATAAAATTGAAAGAAATGTTGCACCTCCAGCCCAGACTTGTTTGTAATCTGCTAGTAACAGTAAGACAAACTGGAATCTGAAATGCTGAGGGTTCACCGGTTTTCCATGTCAAAACTGAAATGGGAGGGGGCATTATTTTGCATAGGATTGCAGAAAACTAGAAGTTCTGGATTTAAACCTGCCTTATGTTACCTAAAAATGATACAGGTAGAGGTTTACCTGCAGTTCTAATAAGCTCTTCTTGCACTTAAGTATTTACACATGGCTGCACACCAGAGTTGTTAAATAGAAATTCTGATTTGATGGGCACAGCAAACCCAGCTCTAATCCTTGAGACACTGCTCCTTCCCTCACCTTAATGCAATGATGTGTGGGCAGAACCGGTTACTACCTTGCAAGGTGAGCAAATGGCTTTCTTCATAGAGCTACTTCTCCGAAGAGCCCTTCTGACCCAGCCACAGCCAAAATCCTCAATCCTCACCCAAAAGAAGTCCAGCATGAGGCTTCACTAATAATCACAGACCCAAGAGGGGACTCTCTCCCATTCCTGACATTCTCACCTACTGGAG
Organism: Athene cunicularia; assembly: GCF_003259725.1. Lineage (NCBI taxonomy): Eukaryota > Metazoa > Chordata > Aves > Strigiformes > Strigidae > Athene > Athene cunicularia. The sequence continues at coordinate 223,899 of NW_020799137.1, forward strand.
CCTGCAAAAACCCCAACAGCCTCTTCTGGCAGCGAGAGCCTTGGGCAAGTGTCACTTAGCTAATAAAAACTGATGGGGTAAAGGAAGTGCTGGTCCTCTACCTTTCTGGTGGTGAAGGTGCTGTGAGGTTTCCTCTTCATCTCCTGCCCTGATGGTCCCTGGATTCTCTTCAGTAACTTCCTCAGGGTCTGTGGCTCTGGAGCAAAGTACTCTTGTTTCTGGCTTCCAGTACACAGTGTCTTCATCTTTATGACATGATGCCAATGAAAGCATAAAGTCATCATCAAGGTAATTTATACCAAATGTACCTGGTGAGAAGAGAATCCAGCTCTCACTGTTTGTTGCTCAACTACCAGATCTCCAGTATGACCAGGGCTGACTGGAAAATGGAGGGACTGGTGACCACAGTGCCTGGCTAATCTGAGTTGGGTTCCTGGGTCAGGGATCACCAAACATTGCGGCTTGTGCATCAGTGGGTTATCAGTCCAACACCACACAGGGCACCCAAGCCTACACTTCTCCTGTTGAAGTCTTGGGGACTTGCATTCCCTGGAAAGTTCTACCATGCCCCGTGTGGCAGAGGGGACCTAGTCATCAGAGGGGAAGGGGGGAACAGGGAGATTCAGGAGAGGCCACAGAGAGGATAGGACTGAGGTAATCCTGGCAATGCCAGGGATGAAGGGATCTCTCTGACCTGGTCACTCTAGGTGCACTGGCACCATCTCTTACCTTCTGTCAGCAAACCAGTGTTGTAGGAGAAGCACCTGACCTACCTGCTCCTCACTCCCAGTCACTTACTCAGTCTTTTTAAGAAGGAGACCGTGTCCTGGTAGCCATGGGTAAAAAACTGATCCAGAACCTGCAGGGGGGAGGTGGCAGTTAGGGCAGACAGGCCAGTTATAGTGGTCTCATGGCTCTGGGTACCTGTAGAAGCAGCTTACTTGCCATGTGGGAAGCAGAAAAATACACTGTAAGCGGTAGATGTTTCTTTTTGATATCTGTAAAATGCAATCAGAGATTTGGAAATTGAAGAAGGCAGCTGGACATTCTTTGGGACAGATGTCGTATTCGCCGGCGAAACCAGACACGGTGATCGTGCTCCTGGTCACGAAGTTGGCCCGCCACATGCTGAGCTCCCCATCAATGTAACGCTAGGAGAGAAAACAAGGAACACTGAGCGTTGCTCTTTTCAGGGAGAAGTGTGCTGTGTCACACGTGCATCCATTTGGGGTTTCTTCCCTACCCAGTCCCAAACTAGGCTGAGGTACTGGGGCTACAGAGATCCCCTCCCAGGGAACAGCCCTGAGCACTGCCCCATGTGCTCCAGGTCTACACCCATCACCTCCTCCCTTCCAGCTGAAAAATTACTCCTTAATGAAACTGGGGGAAAGCACAGCAAAAAGGAGTTGAGCTAACCCCAGGTTAACACCCATGGCTGAGGGTGGATGGTGCTGTGAGGAGGGCAGTTCCATCTGCAGCGAGATCGGACTGTGGGGCACCTGAGTTCAGTTCTTCCCTCTGCAGATGCCACAGCCCCAAGCGGTTTTGGTGGCAAACACGGGTATAAACAGGCTTAATGCCACCACTGGAGAAATGACGCAGGTTAGAGGGACCTTTGGCCTGACCCAGGTTGAGGTTTCCAGACCACAAGGCTACTTACCACCCCATGGTACACAGGCAGGGAAAATCCAAAATACACAGGGACAAAGCAGCTGCATACTATAGCCTGGGGGTGAGATGAGATGCAAAGAACAGAGGTGAGCAAAGAGCCACGAAAACCTGTTGCCTTGGGAATGGAAACGCATCTTGTTACCCAGAGGATTCGTGCCTGGCATGTAATAAGCCAGTCTTAACATGCTCAGGAGAGATATTGTATTTATTCAGGCCTGGGTGCTCGGTGGGCTTTTCCACAAATTAAGCACATCAGCAGCAGGTTTTTATGCTCTTTTTATACGCAAAACCAAGAGATCAGTACTTTTCCAGAACATGCCTATTAGATGCTGATTGGTTAGTGATTAACATACAATTATAATACGGCTTACCTAATGCTTCTACTACTAGGCCTGCTCAGGGGAAGGGTCTTAACCTGGGCAGGGCTCTTTTTGACCTGTGGGTGTGTGTTTTAGTGTTATAATGAAGGCAGTTCACTTTAAGACACTCAAAAGTTAGTTTCATTGCCAAGTTGAGTAAGCAAATAGTCAATTTGCCAAGTTGTCACATAATTCATCCGCAGAACAATCCCAGATCTTGTCTTTCTGGCCCAGGACGTTCTACCTGTTTTCTAGGGTTTGGAGATTGGAGCTTGTTCTTCTCGCTTGACCTTGCAGTTGTTCCCACATGGTAACTATACCTACTGGCACAACCACTAACCGTGGCAAATGGGACGTGCACATGTCCCCCCAAAACAGGACTCACACCTGGGTTACTGGGCACCACCAATGACTGCGGACCAGACCACGGCTGACATCCACAGCCAGCGTTGGAGAAATAGGAAGGCAACCTGTGAAATGCCTCATTTTTCTCCCTGTATACTCAGGACCCTGTAGATAATTCAGTCAGCAATCAAAAAGGCTGATTTTAAAAATTATTTTCCACTCGTGACCCTGTCTGACTTCAGAGGCTGGCAAGGACTGAAGTCCAGGACCCGGGTGAGCCCCAGGCTGCCCCGTGGGTGCTGTGGGGCAGGGACAGGCAGTGGGTCTCATCCCCACAGGGTGGCTGTGGCTGCTCTCACCTGGACGAGGTCCTCCTTCGAGGCAAACTCGGAAACCACCACACACCTCCAGTCACGCAGGCGGGTGAGGATGATATGCAGCTTTCCAGAGGCCAGCTGGTGGGCGTTCGGAGGCAGATGTTTGTTTAAGAGATTCTTTAAGATTTGAAGGCCGCCTTCTCCAGGAAGACACCACCAGGTAAAGGTTTTCAAAACATTCGGGAAGAACTTCTTTATCTCCTCTTAAGCAAAGCAAAACAATCACGCCACATGCCTTATATTATTATTTTATGTACTGGGTTACGCAGTCCCCCAGTAAGGGGGTATTTTACCATGCTGGTAAAAGCTCATAAATTTATTAGGAGTTATTTTCACTGGGGCTGAACCTCTCATGAGCAGACCGAGACTTTCCAAGGACCTCAAATACTTCAAGAAGTAGTATTTTGTTTTCATTCCCCATTTCTCTCAATTTCCTCCATAATTTATCTTAACTTTTTTTTTGAGTTATGGGAGAAAATTGACAGGGAGCCTTTGCATAACATTTCCTCCTGGTGGCTCTTCATCTATGCCCCCTAATGTATTTCTCAGCTTTGTGACTACAACTTGCTTTTTATTTCATGCAGCAGCAGTACTGATCCTCTCCACATTCAATATTTTCAGTCTGTGTTTTGAGACTCTACCAACAACCCCAAATGCCTTATTAGGGAGGGCACTTCTGTTCCTTATATTAGACATGCTTAACTTTTAATTCAAATCAGTAAGATGCAATGATTTATTTAATAACTGTATCAAGTCTATTTTCTCTGAGCTGGCTGATTTAGTCATGTTTTCCACTCTTAAAGGAGTCAGTGAAGTAAAATTCTGAGGAATTAACCACTGATCAAGGATAATTAAAAAAAAAATATTTTGAAACTCCAAAATGCAATCTCTTTAGACAAATAAATGGAAGTGGATAGCCCTTACCTATATTGCACTCACACAATGCAGCTGTAGCTATAATCGATCCTGAAGATGCCCCATAGATCCTGGATGCAGATTTCAGTATGTCAGGTGACAATTGCTGCAAAGCAGATAACACTCCACTTTCATAGAGCAGCAAGGAACTGCAGCCTCTGAACAGTATAGAGAAAGGTCTTCCCTCATTTTTATTTATCTTCATCACCGCAGCTAGCACCAAGCACTCAAGCCACAAGAAAGCAGCTACCCAGGACAAGTCTGGAGCTTTTTTCTACAGTCAGCCAATACTTAGCTGTGGCTGTTCCCAACCTGCTTCTGACCACACTCTTCCTGTCTTATATCTCTCTGTTTGACGTAGATCTTTAAGCCAAATGTCCAGTGAAGCAATAGCAGTGGGCAGAAGCGGATGACGTGACATCTTAATACCTAAGACCACTCATTAAAATAAAATTACTACATTGCAATATGTTTCTAAGGTGTGCACGTTGCTGCTGGGTGGAAGCCCCAGGTGATGCAGAGGGCCACATGGCACAATGATGTGTTGGGCAAGCAGCCCAGGGGAAAAGTCAGCAGGACCTCAAAAGTCAGCCCACCAGAGAATAAAGCTGCTTCCCACAGGTGGTGGATTGCTTTAGAGGTACTCTCCAGTCCCAGCCTAAATTTTCAGCCTCTTGGGAGGTAGGAATCAGCAAATATTCCCTGGCATACAAGAGTCTTGCAAGGTGCTGCTCAGAACTGTCTTGCCACGTTTGTAACAGGTTACCAAACCCCACCTCAGGGAGTGGAGAGGTTGGAGAAAGTGATGAGATTACTAAAGAAATCACAACCCAAGTTGTTCTTCTAGTTTGACAATTTCACGGTTGAAGTTTGCTTGCAAAAGGGTAAAAACACAGAGTCCAGGTAACAACTTGTAGCTTAATCTGACTCCTTGCATACACCTTGCATGAGCATTGCAGGTCCCACGGCTGAACTGCAAAGGAAAAAGAGCAAAGAAAAACTGAAGACTCAAGAAGAGAGGAATATATTCCATGCCTAGTCAAGTGAACAAACGCACTGGAAATAATTTTCCATCTACTCTGCAGTGTAAGGAACCCCCAAGAATTAACCTCAATGAGAAGAGTCAATTCCAGAAGCCGCCCAGTGCTGTTTTATCGGTGCAGGAGGGATGTGGCATTTGAAACCCCCGGGGGAGCCATGAGAAGGAGGCTCTTGAGATTAAAGGGAAACTTTGGTGCCCAACTCCAGGACAAGGGAAAGAAAATAGAGTCAGCCTTGCAGAAGCAACACCACTCCCACTGCTTCAAGCCTCGGGTGCAAGCCCTCCTCCCCTAAGTCGGCAGCAGGGGCAGGGAGCTAGAAGTGTGACACATTATTGCACTGCTTTCCAAACACAGCTGGACGACTGTATGACTCCAACCGCAATCCAAACCCACAGATCAGGCCACTCGGGCCATGTTTTACTCTTAATCGCATCTCTGTATTATTGAGATAGTTGGTAAATCCGTTTGATTTCGCTTCTTACCCAATCTTGCAGCACTAAGTAGTAAATAGTGTTTATAGTGGAAAAATCAAGGGAAGCCAAGTCTCCACCTGCTTACTTCATCACTAGGAGGTACTGCCATCTCTCCCTGTCTTTCTCAAACTGTCCCTGGTGTCTTTCAAAAGGAACAAGGAGTGAAAAAATAAAATTGCAAACCTGTTTACACAGCCCTGGGTGAGAGGTACCCAGGCCTCAACAGCGGAGCCTGCAATGTAGCAGAAATCCAAGTCATCTGAATAGGAGTGACCCGGATGGCATAAACAGTAACTGAGAAATCCTGATGTGGAAAGGCAGAAGCTGGTTTTTGGCCTCTCTCTGCCCTGCATCAGGATGGGGCACAGTCTGTGTGCATGCCTGTGTGATGCCCTGAGTTTTAGGTCTGTTTAACCAGGTCAAACGCCCTCATGCTCTTTAGTGTGTGTCATGTCTCCATCACCAGGTCTGAAACAGCTCCTAGCAGAGGGACCCTGCTCGTTTGTCTCTCATTTCTTCATGGCAGCTTTGGGGACAAAGCCAAGCTTGGCCTTGAGCAAACTGACCCTTCAGGGTAGGGCAGTTTGAAGCACCACTTCAGGTAGCCAAGTGAAACAAAGGAACCCATGCACATTCACAAAATAACTGACAATACAGGGCAATGCCCAAAATAGGACTTTCCTCCTACAGCATTAAAATAAACCAGCAGCTAACCCAGCAGCCTAGTCAGGACACAGCAGAGGACAGGCTGACAGATGCCAAGAGGCTGTCTTGGCTCCCCAAGGTGGCATATTTTAGCGTTGAGCTGACGTCACACCAAAACATTTCTTTCACAGATCTTCTGCGACAAAAAAACCTGTGACCGAAGGGCTGCACTGTTCTGGGAGTCCAGTGGTGTTCCTAACCCACATATGGTTTGTGATGTGTAAGTCATTTCAAGAGAAAGGCTTTGAGGAATTAATTTCTGTGGGACAATGAAACACCTCATCGCTTTGAATCAGCTGTGCAGTTTGTCAGACTTCAAGCACTAGCTCATACCCCAACAAGTACATTAAATGTAGAGCAGATGAGCTGGTACTGCTGTGCCGTGCGGGATTTATCTAGCTGTGAGCTGCAGGTGCCTTGCTTCCCATGCAGACCACTGGATGTCCACAAATATCACCTCCTGCAACTGAGGAAAAAAAAGGAAAAGTCACGTCCTGAATGTTTTTTCATAGAATGATTTAGGTTAGAAGGGACCTTAAAGACCATCCAATTCCACCCCCTGCCCCGGGCAGGGCCACCTTCCACCAGCCCAGGTTGCCCAAAGCCCCGTCCAACCTGACCTTGAACCCTTCCAGGGAGGGGGCAGCCACAGCTTCTCTGGGCAACCTGTGCCAGGGCCTCACCCCCCTCACAGGGTAGAATTTCTGCCTTAGATCTAATCTAAATCTCCCCTCTGTCAGTTTAAAACCGTTACCCCTCATCCTATCCCTACACCCTGATCAAGAGTCCCTCCCCCCTTTCCTGCAGCCCCTTTCAGCCCTGGGGGCCCGCTCTAAGGTCTCCCCGGTGCCTTCTCTTCTCCAGCTGAACCCCCCAACTCTCTCAGCCTGTCCTCACAGGGGGTGCTCCAGCCCCCCGAGCATCTTTGTGGCCTCCTCTGGCCCCGCTCAAGCAGGTCTGTGTCCTTCTGATGTTGGTGCCCCCAGAGCTGGACCCAGCCCTGCAGGGGGGTCTCATGAGAGTGAAGCAGAGGGGGAGAATCCCCCCCTTCAACCTGCTGCCCACACTTTCACTCAGCCACATATAACACAAATTCATTTCCCTTAGACAGCAGTGTCTGGCTACTCTAAATGCATCACCCTGGATGAGGAAGCTTTTAGCTAGGCAGAAGCTCCAGGACAAGAGGCAGAGGTCAGGAGGGGCTGAGCTCACCCAAGCTGTGTGCTGAGTCACCTCCCAGAATTTCCTAATCCAGCTCTACTTGTAGCAGTGCCCAAGACTGATCTAAAAGCTCCATGACAGTTGGAAGAACCCTGGTAGGGACAAACCCTATTCAGCACCAGGAAGAATTTTGAACCCTGAAGCTGCTTATGCAAAAGGCACTTGAAAAAAAGTGTCGTGCGGGAGAGGGTTTACATCTTGCCAGAAAAGCAAAGCTCCTGTGAGATTTTCAGAACAGGGACAGACTACCCCTGGCTGTTAGGAGTCTGCTTCCATCTCTCAGGGTCAGCAGGGGTTAGCTTGGGCTGTATCCTCTGCCACACACCCTGGAACAAAAGGGTGCAAGATCTGGATTTGGTTTCACATTTATTTTAGCAAGACCATCCCAACACCAAAGGAGCTATCAGCCCATATCCTGTTTCCCCACATATAAGCCTCACTGCCCTGCTGCTTCTGTGAATAACTGGAAGAAATTCGTGATGCTGCAAGGTCCAAAACAGGGAACGAGGCTTTCCCTACAGGAGGAGAAAAAAAAAGGATTGGGGGGAGAAAGAAGTCACTGTAGAAATTCAAGATAAGAGTTTTACTTTGGGTTGAAATCTCATGTAAGAGTCTAATCTTAGTAAAACTCAGTTCATGTCTCTCTTTCACCTTCATGGAAGCTGAACATTTGTTTGTTTGTGTCTAAACAGTTGGTAAAGTGATTAATCAAGGAGTTTCCTTGGCACCTCCCCAGCTTAGTGCACTGAAACATGAGCATGTGAATACAGGTGTGGCTCTGGCAGTAGTCTGAACCTGCCTGTGCCGGGGGAAACGCTGTCTCTCCCAGCTTGGACACGTGTGCTGTGCCCACCCCGTGCAAGCTCTTAGCCAGCTCAAGTGTTATATCACAAATCACAGAATCATGTTGGTTGGAAAAGACCTTGAAGATCCTCTAGTCCAACCATTAACCTCCCACTGACCGTTTCCAACTCCACCAGATCCCTAAATGCTCACCACCTCCTTGCCAGAAAAGGCTGACACTAGTCCCAGAGAGCATGCTCCCATCTGCCTGCCCTCCTGCCAAAACACTGATTTTGACAGAGCTCACATGATCAACATTTTTGTCACCAATTTCACTGACAACCTTTATTATAAGTAGGAAAGGAAAAAAAAAAAAAAGAGGGGATTGATGATCCATCCTAGACCTTGCCTTATAAATGGGTATTTCCATGACTTTGTCAGCTCCCAGAATGTGTCCCAACATACTTTTTTTTTTTTTTTTTTTTTTTTTTTTTTTTTTTTTGCCTTATAACAGAAATACGGCATACAAACCTCCAGTCTCTATGTTTAGCATTAGAGAAACTCTGTCCCTGCTCATGTGACAAGTATCTCATCCAGGCACATGACATGATGTCACTGTCTACAGCAGTCAGATGAACTGTCCCGGTGGTGATGAAAACCACTGACTTTACAGGTGAAGGAAGGTGAAGGAAGTAGCAAACGGTGCTCACTAACAGACCGCTGCGGTGAGACTGGGTCTCTCTGACATAGCTGCTTTCCTGCTGATCGCTGCACATGTGGGGCTTTGAGGACAAGATAGTTTGAAGCAGATATCCACCCCCAATCTGAAGAAGTTAGGGCAGGCACTACTTTACTGCAGGCTAGCAGAGATTCTTTAGCTTTACCAGAGCCTTAAGATTGTCCTGTTACACTAGTAAGGCTTCTTCCCCAGCAAAAGGCAGCCAGAATCACACTCAACCTTTCTGACGTGTTATTTATCATCTGCACTTCACCCACACTGCTAAGGAGCTTTTCAGTGCTCGTGGCTGTTGGATTGCTGTTGCCACCCAGGACAGCAAGTTAACAGATACATAACACATTCTAGAGAGAGAAAAAAGCCCAAGACTCTGCCTCTTAAAAGTTTTAAGACCCTCATCAGTGCAAGGATGCAGAAATCTCCAGGCCCTGGGGCAGAATAACAAAAAGGGCTCTCTCATGCTCTACAAACCACAACTTGCTGAAAACCCTCCTAATCTTCACGGGGGCACTTCGCATTTTCTACCAATAATAGCAGCCGTCAGAGCCAAAAAACCAGGAGACCTGAACTCCTCTGCTATTTGGGAGCACCGACACAGAGCGAGCGTTAGGTGACAAGAGGCTCCTTTTGCTCCAACCTTTGCCTCGGACCCCGTCTAGGAAGAGCCTGGCACCAGTGGGCACATCAGAACCACCAGCCCGGGGCTGACTGAGGTGTTACTCTGACCTCCCCACCCCGAATGGCTGAGGCCGCTGAGGGTGAGATGAGGAGCTAGGAAATTAAAATAGGATATAGAAGTGAGGCACTCAAGAAATGAAGGTATAACTTAGTTTAGAGATAAAGATGGAAGACTTAGAGATCAGGCTAGGGACTAGAGGCCCATTAGTTAAAAAGTAACTAAGATTAAATAGGATAATAGATCATAGTTGATGGGCCAGAGAGCAGAACAATAAAGAAACCTTGATTAATGGAAGTTGGGAGGGAACACTTCCTGATGGAATAGGGAGACAGCCCTAAAAACTGGTCAAAGCCAACCCTATGGTCCGGCCTGAACCCAGGAGGCCACAGAGACTGCGCAAGAAACAGAGGGAAGAAGTTCAACAGTGAGGAAGAGGAGCTACTTCATCTCTGTGACCCCAGCGGGACACACTGCGCAGGCGCGACTAGGAGGAGACTGGGGTGGAACATATGAAAAAGACTTTCAAGCTCATTATAATACGAAGTGGGGGTAGGTTATGCATATGTATAGGTGTATTATGAATATGTGATGCTTTGTAGCATAAAGCCAAGACAAGGTGCCACGAGAGGTGCGCACGTTTGTGGTGGAACGATCCCCCGTGCGCCTCGACGCTGAATAAACACACCGAGTTTGTAACCTTAGAGGCTGTGGAGTTGCGTTTCCAAAAGACAAGGGGAGCCTCAGGGCACGGCACGGAGGCACAGTCGGATGGGGGATGAGGGCCCCCCCCAGCACCACCGACAGAAGCGGCCCCGGTGTGGAGCCAGGCCTGGGCCCGGCCTGCCCCAAGGGGAGCGGCTGAGACAGTACGGACCGACCAACCGACCGACCATCCTCCCTCTGTCCGTCCGTCCGTCAGGCCTCACTCCCGCTGCGCTGATGATGACAACGACGACTGCCACCATCACCATGCGCAAGGCCGGCATTTGCCGGACCCACCATGTTGGAGAAGGGCAAGAGTGAAGGTGGGAGGCCCCAGCGCCTCACTGAGGGGCTGAGCTCTGGGCAGGGCTCGTTTCTTTAATCCTTTTTTTTTTTTTTTCTTCCCCCTATGTTTGGTTTCACTCTTAGACCACGTTGTGTATATTGTAGGTGGGATGAAGCACCCGCAGGAGGTGTACCCCTGTAGGCCAGGGGTGTTCACCAGATCTTGACAGAATCCCAGAATCACCTCAGTTGGAAAAGCCCTTGCAGCTCCTCCAGCCCAACCATGACCCTCCCCCTGACCGTTCCCAACTCCCCCAGATCCCTCAGCGCTGGCTCAGCCCGACTCTTCAACCCCTCCAGGGATCCCGGGGACTCCCCCCTGCCCTGGGCAGCCCATTCCAACGCCCAACAGCCCCTTCTGCACAGAAATCCTTCCTCAGAGCCAGCCTGACCCTGCCCTGGGCAGCTTGAGGCCATTCCCTCGGGGCCTGGCGCTGGGGCCTTGGCTCCAGAGACTCAGCCCCCCTCTCTGCCCCCTCCTGGCAGGGAGTTGCAGAGGGCCAGGAGGTCTCCCCTCAGCCTCCTCTTCTCCAGACTGAACCCCCCCAGTTCCCCCAGCCGCTCCCCAGCAGACCTGTGCTCCAGACCCTGCCCCAGCGCCGTTGCCCTTCTCTGGCCACGCTCGAGTCACTCAATGGCCTTTTTGGGGTGAGGGGCCCAAAACTGAACCCACTCATCCAGGGGCGGCCTCACCAGTGCCCAGCACAGGGCTCAGATCCCTTCCCTGTCCCTGCTGGCCACGCCAGTGCTGATACAAGCCAGGATGCCATTGGCCTTCTTGGCCCCCTGGGCACACTGCTGAGGGGGTCACCAGGGACACCAAGGGGCTTGCAGGGCCTGGGGTAGTGAAGGAAACCCCCCCTGAGCCTTCCCTGCATGGAGGGCCTGTGTGTTATAGCTGTTTGCCTTGAAGGCAAATGAGCAAACAGACTAATGGGCTTAAACCAGCTTCTTTGGGTTTCCCCTATTTCGAGTTAGATACCCTGAAAACTCACCTTGAAAGGGCTCAGAAGAAGGTCGTACAGTCCAGCTGTGCTGTTCAAAGCACTATGAGCCAGGAATTCAAGCCAGGGGACTCAGGGTATGGTTTAGGTGTGTAGAAGTGCTAGATTTCAAAAAAAGTCTCCTTGTTTGCAGGAGGAATTAATAAGCCTCAGTAGATGGGCCATGTGTCTCAGGGCTCCCCCAAACACTTGGCAATAGTTACAGTCTCATGAAATGCAGCTGCTTGTGATGAAAGGCACCAGCTGCTTTGCACTGGGAAGGGATAGAAACTGTAGGGAGAATTCAAAATATTTTAGCAATAAGGGCTTCAGAAACTCAAATAGTGAAAAATAACTGAGTCTTTTTTTTTTTTTTTTTCCCTATTCTGGGCATACAGTCAGGTCTGGCACTGTCTTGTGGCACAATGCTGATGCTGAAGGAGCATCAGATTGAGAAGGACAATTGTCCTGCTGCTTCTTGTAGGTGTTGGGTGCTTTTCTGTTCTGGCCGTTCAGCTTTATCACCCAAAGCGATCGCAAGCTCTTGGGGACTAGGTAGAAGCAAGACTAAAGCAATTGTATAATGGGGAAGTCTTAGGATCAGCTTTCCAGTCTTTAACTGCTTTGTACTTAAATATGGCACTGAGCTCTCGGCAAGCAGATGGTTTGACCTTCCTCCTGTCTTACTTGTCAGAGCAGGTTGGGCTGCGAGTCGCTGAGTGTTTGTCTGGGAGCGGAGTGGGGTGGCCATGCCATCTGGCGTGTGGCTCCGGACGTGCTGGATCGCGCTGACTGTCAGCTTTTGGGATGGATCCGGCATCAATACAAGCAGCTCCCTGGCAGCACCTGCGTAATTCCGAGCCCAAGTGATGAAAGCTGCTTTTGGTAGGAAAAAGGCTCAGTGTGGTGGTGGTGGTGGTGGTGTGCTGTGGATGCAATCACACAGTCCAGAATAAAACCCTACATTTTAAGGGAACAGCTCTGAAATGGCTGTGACAAATGAGAGGAGGACCAAATGGAGTTTGTTCTCCTTATGTCCATGGTGTTTAAGAGCCAGCGGGCTGTGCAGCATGGATTTTGTATTGCGTCACCATGCTGAAGTCAAGTAATTGATGGGACCAGTAACAATCTATAGGAGAGCATTAAGTGCCTTGGGAAGATGAAAGGGACCCCAGGGAGCCTTTGGCATCTGTCACCGTCACTTTTGGGAAGGAGGAGAATACTGATGGCTGCGCAGATTTTGTCCTGGAGCGGCTCTCATAGCCAGGGCGTGCAGGTGAATCTTGTGGTCGCTAAGAGGGCTAGATATTTTTGAGTCACGGCCCTTTTAGTGCTTCAGTTTTGCTGTTGTAAACAAGGGGCTTTGCAGGCTGTAGGCACAGGAGGAGTTGCAGCTATGGATTTATAGAGGGACCCATCTGGCTGGGCTGGTGTAAGATGTACCATTTTCTCTGAATAAGAAAATGACTTGTTGATCAGATGGCGGGGCGGCGGGGTTTCAGGTGGAGGGGGCTGTGCTTGGAGGGCAATGTGCACAGCAAGGCAGCAGACCTCCCCTTCTGTCCCCGGTCTGTCTCTGTTTCCGGATGAGTCACATCCCTTCTGTCCCTACACGCAGCCAACGGAGAGAGATGGGATTGAAGTGGAAATTTGGGCCATGCTGGTCTGGTCCACACTGGCACCGTGTGTGGATTAGAGCCAAAGGTTCCTGCTCCTTCTGGACAAAAAACTTTTGTCTTCAGCAGGCAGGAACATGCTGAGCCCCAGGCTGCCCACTGTATCCCTGCCTTTTGCCAGCATTATCTCACGGGATAGACCCCCCCCAAATCCTGGTGTCCCATGGAGGCAATACCCAAAATAAGGTCGTGAAGGGAGGGATGAATACTGCAACATGCTGGCTGGTGCATCTGGGGAGCAGTTGGTAGGAAGAGCACACAGACGTGCTCAGGCTGTTTATAATCAATAGATTGATCAGCCTTTACTCCCACGGGATCCTGGGGAAGCCCTGGGCTGAGCTGGGCTGTGTGGAGAGAGCAAGAGCTTTGTCTCAGCCAAGGCCAGCAGTGCAAGGGGGAATCTCCTGGCTCAGGGCTTTAAAAAGTGATCGATCACAGGAAGAATTAGGGTTGAGCCCAGTGCGAGTTGTTGCAGAACTGGTAGCAGTGCTCTTTCTTGGGGAGAGGTGGTGGTCCGTAAAGCCCTTCATTCACACTCAGGAATTCTTTAGTGATGTGATCTGGGGACAGTCAACATCTCTTCATGTCTCCAGCCAGGAAACACGGTAGCACTGGAACATGGGTTTGCAGAGCTCTAGTGGATTTCTGCAGAGCTTCACAAGAGGGCAGAAAACGGCTGCGGAAACGCATGTGGCTCCGGGAGCCTGACAGTGACTTTCTGATGGAAAATTCTTAGGGACGCTCTGATCTGCTCTGAGGCAGAAGCATACTGCGGATTTGCCAGGAGAGCTGGCGTAAACATGTAGCAGAAAGGAAAAACAAGAGAAGCGTCTCTGCCGTAAGCACCTTGTGTGAACAGTTGTGCATTTCATATGAGCAGAGTCACAGCTCTCCTCATCCCTCTGTCCCCTGCGGAGGGCGAAGGGCAAGGGGAAAGTGGGAAGGAGAAATGAAGCTATGGGAGAAGATGGAAGGGTGTTTACTCAGGGTTATGGGAGGTTGGAGAAGGGATTGTTTGACAGCGTTGTATGGCTAAAGTGCCATCCCTTTTGTCTTAAACACACTGCTTCTCCTGTTTCCAGCTGTTCCCAAACAGGAATTATGGTTTACACTGACCTAGAAATTGATGTGATGGAGGGAGAAGATATATGTTCTCCCTGGAGCGTGCAAACTGCCAACCATCCCCAGACATGCATGGTGGAATGTCCAGGGAGACCCATTGCCTTGAGTGTGCATGGTGGCTCTTGGGGCACTGAGCTGCTCTTTGCTTTGCTTAGATCTAGCCTAGGGAAAACCTGGCTGTGGCTGGGTCCTAGCAACTGGCCTTGGCCCGTGGGCGCTCTGTGTTTGCCAGCATGGAGGAAGATCTAAGAAGACTTTGTATGTGCAAAACTAAAGTCATCACCCACGTGAACAGGTGCAGAACCTGCACTTCTCCACCTCCTGTCAGGGTACCCAGGGTGTTTTGAGACAAGCCGTGTGTCTGACACCACAGGGAGAAGCAGCCAGCAGACCCAGCTTGTCCTTTTCTACAGGCTTCAGCTGAGCCGCAGGCAGCCCTTCTCCCAGCGCCAGGGATCAAATGAGCGTCTGAATCTTGACAAGGAGAAAGAAGCTGGGAGTGCTGACTTTTCGCTCCTGCTCTTTTCCTAACAAGCTCATTGAACATTGGGCTTTAACTACTCCGTAATGTTTCTCCAGGGCTGGGATAGGTGGTGTGTGTTGGTTTCCTTTTTTCCCCACTTTTGAAGCAGAGAAGACAACCTTGGATATTTACGTTCCCCTCCATTGATCTGTGTATAGGAACAGAGCCCCAGAGTCCTGACTCACATCGTCCCCGCTGCCCACAACCCCTAGACACCCCCCCACACCCCTCCCTGTGGGAGCAGATGGTGAACCGTGCGGAGCAGACGGCTGCCCGAAACGAACTTATGGTGTAACCCTGCACGGCAGCACCGGCCAGCCCCTGGGTGGGGAGAGCTCCGGGTTGCAAACCGGCCCCACGGGGAGCAGAGCAAGGATGGCTCCAGTGTGCCAAGAATTAATCTTACCCTGCTTAAATGCTGGGAAGAGGCTGGGGAAACGCAGCAGGGCTGTTTGGACCTGGGCTTGAACTAAACATTTTGCAAAGCGAAGTCTTAACCCTTAAACCCTCATCTGTGAGGTGGGATTTGCCTGGGATGTCCTGGCAGCCAGGCTGACTCCCAGGGAAGACCCAGAGCTGGGTCTAGGGCTGGTGGCACCTGGGCTACCAGTTTTCTCTAGTGGTGACTGGAGGTGGGACTTGCTTGTGTGGATCTGCTTTAGGAAATCAGCACCGAAGTGTTTAAAATAATTTACAGGCCAGTTTCACTCTTCAGTTTGGTTTTATTTTTTTTTTTAAAGGCACTAAAAATAAATCTTTAGTTGTAAAGCAAAATAAAAACACTGCCATCTTTCATTCCAGTTATTATACAGTAGCTGGCATTCTTTAGACAAAGCTTAAAATAACCATGAACATACCAGTGAAAATAAATGGGTGAGTCATGTTTGTTAATGCAGGAGTAGAAGTATTGCTTTTGGCTCCCCGGCTGTGTAGTGTCGCGTGCTCTCTCAAGCAGATACAAGGTTTTGGCTAGCCTGGTGAACGAAGATTTGGGATCCGTCAATTCTAGGTGCTCCTGAATGAGACCTGTGTAAGGAGGTTTTTAAGCCAGGGGCTGTTTTTTGTCTCTTCGTGCAGTCTCTGGCACTGTGTTGTCATAAGCACTGGGTAGTGTGAACTGTCAGCAGGGATTAGATTTATGCCTCATTCTGTGGCTATGCAAGCCTGATTTTGAGGAGTTAAATGGGGAAACTCATTCAAATACTCATCTCCAAAGCTGCTGTGAGCTGATTTGGCTCCTGCACTCCTCTCTGCTTCCCCTCTGCAGCTCTCGTCCCTGGGGCTGGAGCTGAGAGAGGAGGAGGATGGTACCAGCACAGCAGTTTCAGATGTTGCTCATGGGCTTCATGCTGCATGGTGTCCATCGTCGGCTCTTTGACTACAAAGATCCCAGATTTCCCATTTGGCAGGACTATTAGTGCTGACGTTTGGCACTCTGCCTCTTGCCTGCAGTTGGACACAGAGTGGGGCCAGCAATGTGTCGTTAAAATCACGTCTCAGCCATTTTGGGGGCTGCTGGAGAGGGCGGACCGAGCAGCCGTGGAAGTGGAGAGCAGTGACCCAAGTGATGTGCTGTCGGGCGCGGCCTCCCCGCTCGCTGTCTGTCAAAGTCAACTCCTTGCAGCCAAGGCAATGGGTCTTTGTGACCACCAGGAAGGTTGCTGCAGTTTTCCCTGTGAGTTACACGCGCGATGGTTTAAGGAGACATCAGTGAACCTATGTGGAGCTGCTGTGATCTCCAGGGTTTAAAAGACTCTGACAGCCCAGCTCTGTTGAGTCTTGCTGGTGCTCTGGAAGGAGCTACCTTTCCATCTGCCTGGAGGTGACTGTCGCCGCAGAGGGACAGCTTAGTGCTCACACCAGTCCTCAGCCCGCTGCCCCGGTTCGCAGCCTGCCCCGTTAGTGCAAGCTGCAGATGACAGTGACTGAAGTCAGACGGTGACAGACGGCACTTCGGGAGGCAAGAGACGGAGTCACCTGGCTGCCTTCTGTGGTGGGGGCAGAGCTCTGCTGGAGGCAGCAAGGACAGTGTACTGGCCTTTTGTGAGAGGACAGATCTAGGCAATCAGAAAGGACTCTGGGAGAGACAGTGTGGGAGATGCAGAGCAAGGATTCAAGCAAGCAACTGGTTAAGGACCTTTCTGAAGGACCCGTAGGGAGACGTGAAGCAGAGTCTCAGTTGACCCATAATCCGCATAATCTGTCTGCATTCAGGGATGAGCCTGCAACTGCCCCGGGCATGTCCCAGGCCCCGCTCTGCGAGGGTGTTGAGTGGTGCATGATGGAGCTCAGCTCTGCCTTGAGGTGGTTTACGCTGCGTCTGGATATGGACCTCAGCAGCATCATCTGCTAATCATCCACCCATGTGAAATACAGGGTATAGTTGATCCCCCTCAACCTTCCTCTTTTCTGATATCAGCCTCTTCCCACAGGGGGATTCCCGTGTCTTCCTCTTTTCACATCTTTAAATATCCTAGTCCAAATATAGGCCAGCAAGAGGGATTGCTTCTACTTCTAGTGAAGGGAAAAACCCAACCCACCAGGGATGGGTAGCACCGCCTGGTGCAGTGTGATTCTCCTGTATTTGTAGTGTGATGCTCTTTCTTACATATTGTGGCTATGGGTCCTTAGCTTCTGCTGTTCAAGACAGATACAAGCTGAGAACTACCAGCTTGGGAGCAAAATCAGGAAAAAGAAAAAGACTGAAAAATAATTCCAGAGTGCTGGTGCATGTTGCTGACAGAAAGCGTTAGTGTTTGGTTCCTGGGATAGAGCTTGGCTTCATTAGAGAAGTTAGTAGTGATGCATATTAATTGAGGAGGAACACATTTTTGATATTTATGAAGGAGAGTAATGCGTTTTCATATGAATATTTAATGAAGCACACCCCCCCCCTCCCCCCTATTTAATTGTTCCTCCTTGATTCAGTCGAGTTCAAGTGCATTCCTGGGCAGAAGAAGCCAAACCCGCTGCTGTGCCATCTAAAAAGCCAGCCCTGGTTTGTGGTCTCCCCTGTCTCAGGGGCTTAACACTTCTCTCCGCGGCTCTGCTATTTTTTTGATTTTTATTATTGCTGATGTACAAAGGGTCAGAGCACCCAGTCTAGTGTGAGCAGTCCCCCCATCCTGCTCCTGATGATGCCTGCAAATGGTGCCCAGGCCCTGTGAGGCTGTCTAAAATCTCTTTATTCCTGCAGAGACTGAAAAATCACAGTTTGAAATCCCATTCCCAGCCTGGGTTTCTGTACCAGTTGGAGCAGGATCGTGGCATTAAGGCCAGCAACAAAGTGGATTGGGATGCCTTCTACACGAAGAGGTTCAGCCAGTGCTAGGTGTTCCCAGGTCCCCTGTCTGCTTTCCTCAGTGCTGGAAGAGATTTGAAACCAGAACTCCCTAAGTAATTTTCAGTAGAAATGCCTTGAGAAATTACTCCTCTCCTCCTACCTCCAGACTTTTGTTTTTATCCCTTTGGAGTTCTGGTGGTGGGTGGAGGAAGCCGAAAGAAATGTCAGGGCAACCCCACTTGGCTGGAGGCATAGCTGAACATTTTGGGATGACAGGGTGGCCTTTTCTAATGTCCCCTGGCAGAGCAGAGGCAGAGCAGAGCTCCTTGGCTTGCCTCTAGCCCCCGGCTGCCCAGCCACAGCCCCCTCACATCCATTTCAGCTTGGCGTTCGGGTGCATCAGGCTGCTTTGTGTTGATGTGATCAAGTCGAATTGGACCTTTGGCCAAGAAGGTGAGTGACTCCTTCCTCTGTTTTTCTTTGGCTCCAAAACAAAGGGGAAGAAGCCAGAGGCTGCTCCGGTCGGAGTCATTAGGGCTGTTCTCCTTCCTCCCTGACACTGTGTTAACTGCTTGCCTGGCCAGCGGCTCTGCGGGGCTGCTTGCTGCAGGAGACCGAGGGGGGCTTTTCTGTTCTTGTTCCTCTTAGAAAGGAGAAATAGCTATCTGCAAGGAGCCTTGTGCTTTTTCACATCCCTCCTGGGTTCAGTGAGAAATGGGGTGTATTGGACTTGTGCTCCGGATGCCCAGAGAGCAGGAGAACAACTAAGCCCCCAGCGCTCCGTCTATGTGCACAACTTTGGGGAGCAGAGGAGACAAAATCCCTCTTCGCCAGGACTGGGGATGGATGCTGCTCCCTCCCTTATTGGGGCAGTTTGGATTCATTTGCGAGATTCTCACATTCCCTCTCTCTTAACCCCTGCAAAGTAAACAAGGAGCTGGTGCCTTGCAGTGAGCAACGTCTTTCAAAAGAGGAATTTAAAACCGCTGAGCTGCTCTCACTGCAGTAAGCTCCCATGGTTGCACCCCCTCTCCTGATGCAATGGCCCAGAAGTCATCCGAGCTGTCTCGCCAGTCAGCCTCGCGTCCACCAGCCCTGCCTGAGTGGGGGCTGCGTGCTCACACCCGCCTTGGGTGACTGTCAGCACACAGCAGGCAAGGTTATTACGGGTGACAGCCTTGTCACCCCTCTGAGAAATCATGCACCAGTGTGGTATTGATTGTGCCTAAATTCGCTAAAGACAATAAATTCTCGGTCTCTCTGTTTAGGGTTTTTTTTTTTTTTAAATAGAGAGAATGGTCTTGCTGTTAAAAATCTGCCTTGGGTCTATCAGGAGCCAAGTGTATTGACCAGTTTCTGCTCACCTCAGCTGGCAGCGTGTTCTCCTGCCCTGGAGGCTGGTGGGGCAGCTGCGGTGAGGCTGGTGGGTGGCTGTGTGCGACGCTGCACCGAGGTGGCAGAGCCCCGCTTTGCCTGCAGGCAGCTCTGATGAGGTTTGGCAGCCCAGAAGAGCAGCCTCCGACTCCTTGCCAAACGTTTTTCTTTCTGCTTCACGTGGTTTGGCTAGATTGTAACCCCCAGGGGTGGGGGCAGACTGAGAAGACTTTCAGAGACAGGAGCGTGTGGACAGGGACAGTCTGGGTGTTTCTACACTCCTGTTTTTCTCCTTCAGGGCTTAATTTGTCCCCAAGAGGGGAATTTCTTCCCCCTGTCCCCCTTCCCAGGAAGTGAAACAGCTTGGGATTTAGTCCTGACATGGGTTTTGGGGACAGATTAGCATGAAGCATGAAAGTCCCTGAAATCTAGGGGAAATGTTGAAACTGCCTTGGCTGGTCTGAGCTCAAGACCTTCTCCATTGCATTGACCTCGTTGGGGTTTGCAAACCAGGGCACTGTATGACTAAGTCTCAAGAGGACCATGAGGTAAAAGGCTGAGATCACACCCAAATCCCACAAAAACCATCAGCACTTTTCCTGCAGACTCTGCAAGGCAGGCAATACAAATTTGTCCCATTTATAGCAGAGTCTTAACAGTGAAAACACTCCGCCAGGAAGCAGAGGTTGGACACCAGCCTGAGGGTGTTGAAATTAATCTCTTTCAAGGATGGAGAAACTTGCTGGAAGGACCTCACTTAACAGCACCGACCCCAAGCAGACATGATTTCCTGGGTAATAATTTCATGCAGAGACCTACTGGCCCTATAGACTTCCATAGGGCACGCTTGTATAGCTGTTACTAAAATATTGACATTTGTGAGTATATAAAAGGATGGAAGTTTCCAGCTCCTAGACTTGGATGAATCTGAGTGCTGGACTATGAATTTGAGGAGGGATCTCTATACAGAATCCCGGGATCATCTCGGTTGGAAAAGCCCTTGAAGCTCCTCCAGCACAACCATGAACCTCACCCTGACCGTTCCCAACTCCCCCAGATCCCTCAGCGCTGGCTCAGCCCGACTCTTCAACCCCTCCAGGGATCCCGGGGACTCCCCCCTGCCCTGGGCAGCCCATTCCAACGCCCAACAGCCCCTTCTGCACAGAAATCCTTCCTCAGAGCCAGCCTGACCCTGCCCTGGGCAGCTTGAGGCCATTCCCTCGGGGCCTGGCGCTGGGGCCTTGGCTCCAGAGACTCATCCCCCCTCTCTGCCCCCTCCTGGCAGGGAGTTGCAGAGGGCCAGGAGGTCTCCCCTCAGCCTCCTCTTCTCCAGACTGAACTCCCCCAATTCCCCCAGCCGCCCCCCAGCAGACCTGTGCTCCAGACCCTGCCCCAGCTCCGTTGCCCTTCTCTGGCCACGCTCGAGTCACTCAATGGCCTTTTTGGGGTGAGGGGCCCAAAACTGAACCCGCTCAGCGAGGGGCGGCCTCACCAGTGCCGAGTCCAGGGGTAAAACCCCTTCCCTGTCTTTACACCTGGGCTTACACCAGCCTTCCTGCCACTGGAGCTGGCCGTCAGTGGTGAGGGTGGCTGTGCAGAAGGTGGCTCCGTTCCGTGCCCCACTGGCTTGACATGCTCCTGTGGCTCTTGATAAATCTACAACAAAGTCCTGAGCAGGAGGAGACGCGTTATGGCAATCATGGCTTAAATGCCAACCTGCTTGGTGCTCATTGACTGGTCTTAGCACTAGCTGTGGGACATGGAGAACCCCCTCCTCCCTCCATGCCCCTGCGAGCGTGCACCGTGAAGGGTTTCATGTAGGAAATAGAGCAGAAGGAATTGAGCATAGCATGTGTTCCTTCTAAAGATAGCATGCTGTAGCTTGCATCAAGGATCCTGCCACACTCGGCATCCACAACAACTCCATCACCCTCCCTTTGCGACCGGTCTCCCAGCGCGCTGGAAGGAGGCCAGACCTGGAGTTCCTGGGACTTTTCTGCTCTGCTGCAGTGGACTAGAAAACGTATACACAGAGCACGAAAGCTCAGGCGTTGGCCGTGGCCTGGCTGCTCGTTGGCTGTGGGCACCGCAGGTGTGGTTTGGGGGGACAGTGGCTCGCTGCTGTACAGTGGGGTGCAGAGCAGCGGGGCTGTTTCAGCTGGAGGAGAGCAGTGCCCAGCCCTGTTTTATGGCCTTGACGTTGGCTGGTGGCCCCACGTGTCACTTAAATCAGCTCTGAGACTACCATAGTATGTCTCCAAGGTCCTTTTATGGGAGTAGCTTGATTTCCCTGCCCGAGCCTTGTTTTCTCTTGCCACCCTGGGTATCGGTGTTGTGCCGGGATTCCCTACACACAGGGAACCCCGCAGAGGCTGGCTGCAGGCGCCGTCGGGCTATCAGAGCAGATGTAGGATCTGGGCCCAGGATTTCTACGTGATTGTTCAGCACATTAAATCCAACCATGCTTGCTCGCCTGAAGGTCCGCCATCTGGCACGCCGAGTCTGAGCTCGCCAGGCTGTTGCTGCTGAGAAGGGACGTGGCAAAGGGGATGGGAGCTGCGAGAGGTGTTTGTCTTCAAAGTAAATCTCAAGCTGAACAGGTCATGAGTCTTGTGTTGTTGTCTGTCACTGTACCTCCGGGGTTGCAACAGCAGAGTATTGCAGGGTCTCTCCAGCTACTCAGCACCCTATTTTGCATTAAAATCTGTAGGGTCTGTGGGTTTTTTTGTGATTTAGCTGTGATTCGTGGTGTCCTTGTGCAAAGTCCTGTAGAAATACATAGTCTCCTTGAAGAGCTGGCCCTGTCGGAAAGCTGAGAGCAGGGACTGACTCTTGCGAATAAAGGCAAGAAACCAGTATCTTGTAGCTCTCCCTCCTGTGAAAATCCCTGATATATCTGGTATTGCAGAGCTCTGCCCTCTCCAAACAGCTGGGCCAGCCCCTGCCACAGAGCGGGATGAGGCTGACAGCTTTGCAGCGATCAAGAAACCAGAGAGAGAGAGGAAAAGACAGACAGTGTACCTGGGAAAAAGGAAATCGTGTCAAGTCACGTTAAAGCAAGAGAATCAGTTGCTGCAGGCCTGAAAGGAAAGCACTGTCTGGGATGAGGTCTCTTGGGGTTTGAAACACGTCCAGCCGTGCCTGCAGAAGGGATTTGAATTCTTCATGTGGCAGAGGACGTGCTGGATGGCGTCACGCTCTTTCCATTGTGCGAGCCTTGGTGTTGAGATGGGGAAGGAGCATCCCTTGCTGTGGGTTTCCTTGTGGGGGAAGTGCAGGTTGGGGTACGGCAGAGAGCAGGAGGTGTTGGAGCACGTAGAGGGGGACTGGAGACATCCCTGGGGTGTCTGGTCCATCAGCCGAGTTACTAACTTCGTTCTCGTTAGCCAGGGGGGTGCTGAGCATTGCAGGGTTTCCCCATCGAGGCGTGCCATGAGGAGGTGGGGAAGCATCTCACTGTGTGGAACAGCCTCATCTGAGCAGATTTCTGGTGGGCTTTGGGTCCAGTCCAAGCTAAAATGAAGCCTTTGGACCCATTTGTTTTGCTCTATGAGGCTGTCACAGAGTTGAGCATTAAATGCATGATCAGGTCTAAAGGCAGCAGCTCTGAAACCTTCCCTCAACTACCTTCATCTACCATAAATTCTCCCCTAGGCTCAATTTTTAGTTGATTGCTGGATTTTAGTGTTTGCCATCACCTTGCCCTCCCAGGCTCTCCCTGTTGGGAACCGAATATCCACACCTCTGGTTTTTGTCCTGTTTTTTATGCTTGGTTGTTTTCTGATTCTAAACACGGTGCAACAAAACTGCATTTACTAGGGATTAGCTGAGCTAATCCCATAAATGTGATTTTACTTAGTTATCAGAGGCAGGTCAGTGTATGAGGCTTTCTTCTCTGCTGCATTGGTCTGCCAAAGGGTTTGTGGATCCCCCCACAAATGAAAGGACGGGCTGCTGGGGAGACAAGCTTTTTCTTGTTGGGATTATTTTGATGAGGATAAGGAAAACAGTGGAGGTTGCTGCCAGGGCTTCCAGGTTCAATATCTCCTTGTTTTTTTCTTTCCTGTCTCCGCGACCTCCAATCACTGCAGATTTAATACAAGAATTACTATTAAAAATAAATACAACCCTGCTTAACAGAATGGGGTTAGCCACCGCTGGGCTGAAGTCCCTGTTGACAGGATTTTTAAGTTTCCTGAAACAACATGTGCTGCTGCTCTAGCACTGTGGGTTTATTGTCTACTTAGTTTTGCTTCTGTATTAATAACCCTCCCAAATGCCAGAAGACAAATAACTCCCGGCCGGGAGGGAGCTCAGCACAATGTCTCTCCTCATGGCAGGGCTGGTGGGGCACATACCTTTCCCCTCCATTAGTTCAGCTGTGTGCCCGCGTGTTGGCGGGGTGGGTAGAAAGACAAACAGAGCTGCTGGAACAGGGATGGGAGCAGTCACCTCCGAGCTGGGCACTGAGATCAGCTCTTGCCTAGCAAGCAGCTTTGGGGGGTCTCCAGATGGCCGGAGGGATGTGGTTGAAGATGTTGGCATCAGGCACCCGTGACACAGAGGGGTGATGGAGGTTTGAGTGTTGCTGGATACTGGATTCTCTCACCCCTGAGAAATCATCAGCTCTCCCATCCCGAGCTCTCCTCCACGCCCTGGGCTGGCTGGGAAGGGGAAGGGGAAGGGGAAGGGAAGGGAAGGGAAGGGAAGGGAAGGGAAGGGAAGGGAAGGCTGCTTTCTCCATCTGTCTGTGGTGACTCAGGTTGAAAATGTGAGAATTGTTCCCATTGCACAGCTAAGCGCGTGACTGCGCTCTGATGTGGTGGCCGTCTCCACCTTCCCCCTGACACTATGTTCATGCCACTGAAGATCTGGAAAAAGAAAAACACCTCTCCAGCAGTCACACAACAGCACCTTAAAATAGAGGCATGCTGGTGTGTCACACATCCCCCATCACATCTCACCTGGATGTTAGGATTATTTTGATGAGGATAAGGAAAACAGTGGAGGCCCCTGCCTGGGGTCCCAGGTTCAATATCCCCTTTTTTTACTTTCCTGTCTCCACAACCTCCAATCACTGCAGATTTAATACAAAAATTAAACCTGGTGAGATGAGGTCGGCCAGGTGCTTGGGTTGGGAATGGATCCTGCTGCAGCATGAGTGATGGAAATGGGGAGAATTCAGCTGTCCTTGTGCAAAGGCAACCAAAGTGAGCTCCCCCAGCATCTGTAAGCATGTGCCTTGATGGGTTGAGAGGTGCCTGTGGTTTAGTGGCAGGGACGTTGAGGTCAGATGTGAGAGATCTGCTTGTAGTTCCTGAGATGAGGCTGCTGGAGGAAACCTTGTGCCTCAGTTTCTATCTCTGAAGCAAGGTTAGCACTTTCAACCGTAGCTTTCTGGGACAAAAGTGGTCTTTCAGTAGGCATGCAGGCAAGGCCTGACACATTGGGTGGCAGAGCCTGGCGGAGGGCTTTTGGGTGTTCAGTGAGGGTGGCACCACTCTGCTGTTATTGTGGTGGGGGTTACCAGCACCAGCCCACAGAAGAGATTGTCCCAGTCTATGCAGGACCGATAAAAGGCCCAGAGGCGGCTCCTTACCATGCTAGGGGTTGTGTGTTGGCTACAAGTGGTGATGCAGTGCTTTCCAAGCTCTCCAGGAAAGCTCTTCAGCAGTTACAGGCACATCTCGTTCTCAGCCGGGACGCGTGGCAAGGAGGGACAACCTCTCCTTGCTGCGTGGTTCATGGCAGAAGCTTGGGGCATCCCCTGCAGTCACTTTGTGCCATTCGTGTCCCGTCTTCATCCCAGTGCCAGACTCGCTACTGAGGACATGGGTTTGCTTGTTTGCTGCCCTTCGTTTTCCAGCTCTTTCTAGAGAGTTTGCAAGATGTTAATCTGGGAAGGGGTGGATGGGTTTGGGTGGAGGCTCTGCCACAGCCGGGCTGCCTGATACTGCATGATCATAGACATATAGATACGAGGGCCAAATCCAAGGATTGGCCCTGGGTTTCTGTCGGGGCTGTTCAGCTGTGTTGCTGAACTTTTGCAGAAAGGTTTTTTTTTTTCTCCAAGCTGGTGCCTGGATCTCTCAGGCTTTTGGGAGTGTCGGTTTGAGGCAAGCAGGGCTGGCAATGAACAGTGCCAGCTTCGGTTCGTCTCAACTTGCTTAATGGAATTTATAATCAATTTTCTTAACAGCCTTGGGTCTGAATGGCCTCCTAAGGACTTGAATTCTGGAAGTGCCAATTCTCCGAGTGCCCTAGGAAGAACAAAGGCTTGTCATTCTCCTAGCAGCTTCCTTTGCAAAGCAAAAAACAAACCTCCTTCTCCCAGCTGTGACTATAAAACGAACAAAAACCCAAGGTGCAAAACATTTTGTCCTAAATCTTGTCGTTAATGATGTTGGTAGAAATGACAGGCTTTGAATAGATATAAAAGTGGGCTGTTAGGACCCGGAAGGATGCAGCTGGTGCCTTGTACAATGGAAAATAAGCTGGCTGGCAGCAGGCTAGCCATGGGGTTACTGATGAGAAATGAAAGATGGTATCAGCTTCCTTCAGTGTTTCCCTATCAGCTGCTGCAGATGGACATACGGAGTTTAACCACCTCTAGATAACGCAGAGGTTAAATAGACATTTCTCTTAGAGCAGAGCATTCCTCAAATCGCAATTACGCCTGTGAAGGAACAAAGGCTCGTATCAGTCAGATATTTCTGCAGTGGAGAGATTTGCATCTGATTTTAATGCACGCGGCTCTGTAAGAGAGTCTAGTTAGGAGCTGAAGGCGTCTGGGGGAAGACTTGGGGAAATCTGTGAGGTTTTCTGCGTTCTGGAAAACATCTCCATGCTTGTCACACACACACACACATGCACTCCCAGGCACACGAGCAGAAGCCGAGAGGCGATGGGACTCTGCATGTTGCCTCGGAGAAGGGGATGGGGATCGTGTGTGTGTGTAGGGAGGTGTGTAAACGTGCAAGCAAAACGGCCAGGCTGGGTGTCTGTGTGTCTTCACAGGCTCCCCAAGGACAGAATTCCCGAATAACGAAGCAGAGAGCTGAGTCCTGCAGCATTTGTATTAAAGCAGAGCTGATAGCCAAGGGCAGGAGGTTTTCTGGAAGAACTTGTTACACTCAGCTGAGCTCCAGTCCCTGGACCCGCAAAGGTCAGTCTTCAAGCCTCAGAACTAAACCTTCCCATCCACCCAGCAATGGCTAAAAATAGCCTTTTTTCCTCTTATTTTCTTTGCATGCATTTATGGCTGGGTCAGTCTGAGATGAGGAGAGAAAAGGTCACCCAGGGGATCCTCAGCTCTTTGTCCCCAGAATCACTGCTGGGAGCCCACCTTTGCAGATGGGCCTGGGAGCTGCTCTGACAGTTTTGTCCCCCAAACCCCACAGCTCACACAACTGTCAGCCTCCAGAAACAAGAAAAAAAAAGGAACAGATGAGAATGTGAACCTGAATCCAGGATTTTTAATGCATCACCTGGGTATATGCCGGCACGGTTAAAAAATTCACAAGCCTAATCCCTGGCTTTCCTAGACTGGGAGTGTAGAAGAGCCTTTATAGCTGGAGGTCAGCAGAGCAGTATAAATAGAGCAACACAGAGATTATTAGGTAAAATGGAGAGAGTGGGGATTAATGCAAGAACCAGAAAGGATTTGGTCACTGCTGAGCTTGCTCTGCTTGGATAATGCACAGAAGCACTTCCCGAGAAAAGCAATGTAGCACCTTCATGGGATGTATCAAAAGTAATAGGTTCAGCACCGAACAAAATTGAAGGAGACAAATAGAAATTAAATCAACAGCTTTGGCCAAGTGCATTTGTTCTGTCTTTCCACCACCTGGACCCAGCTGGTGTTAAAATAGGATAAGAAGCGAACTCCTTGACCTCAGATGGCCGACAACAATTGCTGCGTTTGCTCCAGGACGATGCTGAGGGCTGTGGTGCAGTCTCTCCCTTGGCTGGCTCATGGAGATAAAATTTTCTTCGTAAGGGAAATTGCATTTTTCATTCAAACTCTGCATCTCAAAAAGAATGAATACGAAGCTGGGCTAAGCTGTGGGTCTGTATCCGGTAGGCTCAAGTGCTAAAATACTTGGCAGAGAGATGCTCCTCCTCACCTCTCCTTCTCTTAAATGGTGGCTCCATGTCCATCATGTTTTGAGCTGAGGCCCTAAGATTTGCTGTTCAAAGATTATTTCCCGCAGCAGTTAAGGGGCTCTTTATGGGAATGTCATAGGATGTAGCTAAGTAAACTCAGCCGTGGAATAAAGAGGGAATGGAAAAAGTAGTGGAAATTTTGCACTGAGATGAGGTGTAACAGTAAAGATCTCCTCCAGCTCTGCTGCAACCAGGCTGGGTGTGGGAATTGCAGGGAAGAAGTTGGTTTATGTCACAGTCGAAAGCGTTCCTGCTCACCTTCAAATCTGTGCCGTACTAACTTCAAACCAGATGTGGGGAAGATCATTTTCTTAAACTCTTTGTCAAACCAGAGTGGATTTAGTTTGTGCCTTGGGGACACAGTCTGGGGGACATTTCTCAAGAAATGGCTAAGCTTTGGCTCTTGGTATTTCAGAGTAGCCTGTTACCGGGGGCAAGAATTTTTAGTAGCATGAAGCTCTTTTTGGGTGCTTTAATAGCAAGTCAGCCTTTTCGAAGAGCTCACTGCAGGAGACAATGGGTGCTGAAAATTTTACCCTTCCTAGTTTAGAGCATCTTGCAGGATGCTTTAATGAAGCTCAAGGCTCATATGCTGCATGCCACAGCTGGATCACCAAACTGTGTCATCTTCCCTCACGGCTCTGGAGGAGGGACAGCTGGAAATAAGGTCAAGTCCTTTCCCCAGCAAGGGAGAGGACATCGATTTGTGGGGGTGGGGAGGTATGGAAGGGTAGGTTCTTCTTAGAAAAGGGCTTATAATCATTTGCACTTGGAGGCTGAACACATGCAGCTGGGACTTGGCTTCTCTCACGATCTGGGATCTTGGGGAGGGTTCAGGGTAAATGCTCAGTACAAGCAGGAACTGAAATCTGTCTTGACCAGCCCATCCTTTAACTTCAAAAGAATAAACTCACACACTGGGGAGCTGCTGAACACCCCCACCATGCATCCCTTGCTTTCTGCCTTTCCGAGTGCCTGGGGTGAGCACACGCTCCTTGTTACACCGTGAGGGATGTCCCCACTGTGGGTGGCTGTGTTCCCCCCTGTCCCCGTGCTGTGCCCTGTGGCCGTGTGCCGGGACAGCTTGCCGGGGACATGTGGGACACATGGGAGGCTGTTCCAGTGGCTGCACACAGACCCCAGGGTGACGCTGCCTGTGTGGCTCAGCAAGATCAGGAGGCTTAATGAAGTCACTGAGAGATGTGTTGGGTATCCCCGAGTGCAGGATTTGGCCCAGATAATCCATCTGCCAACAAATATGTTGCAGCACAAACCTCAGTAAATCAAGAACCCTATATCAGTGTTGGAGCCTCCCTGGAGGCTACGTGTCCTACATAGCCACAAAATGGCAGGAGGAGGTTACGTGACAACCTATAAACCTGCTCTCATTCTGGGGGATGCAGGGCGACTCGCTGGAACCACAGAGGATGCACCAATCCTGCGCCGTCCGGGCTTGGTTTTCAACCAGTGTCAGCGTCATGACCCTGAAACCAGCTGTGCACGTCCCTGGAGGAGCCCACCGCTTGGGTCCTGGGGAAAGAGTCCCCCCTGGATGCAGCTTGCAAAATACTAAAGAAGAACTATCACCGGAGCACGTTGATTTCTAATAAAATGCACCATCCACACTTCTCTGTGTCCCAATTACCACCTGTGAACACACGTGTGCACGCACACGCATGCTCCCTCTCTGGCCTCGGTAGCAGGTTCCCCATTTTCTATCCAAACTCTCTAATCTCATCAGAGATGCTCTGAGTCTCGTGTTTTCACTGGAGATGGTTTGCAGTACATCCCTTAGAACTGGGTGTGAACCAAGATTTCCATTTTCCATGATTTCCCTCTTTTTTTTTTTTTTCCTCCCCACCTTTTCAGGGGATTTCCTAGGAATTGTGGTTTTCTAAACAAATTTATAAGGATGGGCAAAGTTGGATGAAATCAGAATTTCATTCTGTTTTTCACAGAATCACAGAATTATTCAGGTTGGAAAAGACCCTTGGGATCATCGAGAGCAACCCTCAGCCCTACTCTACAAAGTTCTCCCCTATGGACTATTTTAGGTACCAGTATTACGAACACATTTTGGGGAATGAACTTCCCTCATCTTCTGTTGTGTTGTATCAGATTTTAGGAGCATAAAAACCCCGCCTTTAGCACAGAAATGTACCCTAAGCGTTTTCAGCAAAAAAGAATCATTTGGGGAAAAATGTGGAGACAAGAAAGACTTGCTTCTGGGCATTTGGTGTAAAGATCAGCTGCCTTAATGGGAGATATGAGCAAGCCGCTGGGCAGCAGGAACCTTAATTTTGCTAAAACTTTGGAAAGCTGCTGTGACTTCAGGGACCAAAACTTTATATTGCTCATGAAACTTTGTTGTTTTGTCTTAACTGTAACACTCAGCATAGCACAGAGGAGGTTTAGGCAGAATATTCTACAAAATGAGCAGTTTAGGCTATTGTACTGGTGATGTTAATACTAAGAACAGAATATTTAGGTGCTATATGTTGAAAAATAGACAAAATAGCCTTGTAAAGGATCTTGTAACTTCATCCCTGCACTTTGTAGCATAAATCCTGAATGTCTAAGAATTTAAGCATTAATGTAAAAAAAAATATATATATGTCTAGGGAAACAATGCAACAAGTAAGCAGATTGATTTGTCACAACGCACAAGTATCCATGAATATTTTTTATACAATGCTTGGCTGCTTTAAGAATTTCTGTGCACCTGCACAGCATCCCTCCAGAGACGCCTTTCAGCCAAAATTATTCCGCTGTGATACTTGATATGATACTGTTCTTTCAAATCTCTTTCATTAAATGTGCATGCACAGGCAGATCTTTTTTTTTTTTTCCCCTGAGATTTAAAAAAAAAAAAAGCATTGGAGCTGTTGCTGCATGTGCCTGGTACAAGTAGCACTGGGTAGCAAGTTCAGCAGCACTGGGGAATATTAGAGGATCTAAAATATTTCTTGTAGTATGATATACATTATAATACAGAGATTAAGGATTTCATCTGCCTTTCAGGAGTGTAGTAGCTCCTTTTGTCACCCTGTAACAGCAGCTCTGTATGACTGGGAATTACTGCGTGGAGCAGCAAGGTTAGAAAATACCTTTTAGCTGCCCTGTGCTGTTAAGCCAGAAGCCAGGATGAGACGTCAGGCTGAGCACGAGGAGCAGAGATTTGGAATTACCTATGAAAATTTCCCCTCCAAGTCGCTCTAGGAGAAGGATGGAAGTTAACTGGGGACCACCTGGAGCAAAGGGATTCTGCGGGAGCATCTTCCTCCCACCACCGAGCAGCAGCCCTTGCACTGGAGACTCCCAGGCTGTCACTTGGGTGTAAATTTACTCAGATGGGCTTTTTTCCTTTTCTCTAAGTAAGTCAAGTGCTCCAGCCAAGTTAAGAGTTTCCAGCCCTCCCAGCTGTGCCTGTATCCCACAGGCCACCCGTTGTCTCTGGTGTGTATCTGGGACCTCCTCAAAGGAACAGGAGGAAACGGGTGGTCCCAGCCCAGCAAACTCCCTGCAGACTCATCTTTTACCCGTGATGTTAGAGCAAAGCGGCCTGTCTGGAGACTCAGAAGAAAGGGAGGCTGTAAACTTTAAAACAGCAGCATCCCAGAAACCCCAGATGACCTGTCCTGTGGATGTAGTAGGCTTTATCAGCCAGGGTCTGCATCCTGGCAAGACTCTTCTGCGTTTTCCCACAGTACATCGTATTAGTCATCCCTAATTATTCAGCTCTAGTTGAGCAAAGCCTTGTCTCTGTCTTTTTTTTTTTTTTTTTTTTTTTTTTTTTTTAGCCTGAAAACCTATATTTAAATATGAAGGGGTGGGAGGCATTTTTAATCCCAGCTGGATAATTCCTAAAATGCACAGAGGTAAAGCCTTAGCAGACAGCTGCTATGAGAACCTGCTGTTACGTTCCTCTGCTGCCTTGGGTGTGTAAAGCTGGACTTCAGCACAGCTTGTGCCAGGCTCTGCCTTGCTCTGTGCCTCTTGGACGGCAGCTGGGTCCTCTCTGCTGAGATTTGCCATCATGTGCTGAGTTTTTGTGAAGTCGTTCTGGATTTACATGCTTTATTTCCACCTCAGTCCTGTCTCGGGTACCCCATCTCTCCCACGCAACTCATCTGATGCCTCTTCCCCCATCTCACTGATTTGGGAGGCAGGAAATATTGTGGCTCAACAGAGAGAGATGACAGACCTGCGGTAAGCTTATGCACCATGGCGGTAAAGAGGCTTTCATGAGGGTAGATTCAGGAGAAGAAACTATAATAGTTAAATTTGGGGCTGTTTCTTGGGTAAGCGAGAGAGACGAAGACGTGATACAGTGACCACAGACCAGACTTTGCCTCTCTCGTTTGTGAATGGAGCCAGACAAGAAATACTCTCCGAAACAGAAATACCACACGTGCAATTTTGGTACAAGGGTCCAGAGCCCCAGGAAACTTAAATGCCTGACCCAAGGCCACACAGGAGGTGGTGGCAGAGGCTTCAAGGCTTCCACCAGCCTATTCCCCACCCTCAGCTCATCTTCATCACAGGCTGCCTCTCCATCCCGTTAATTTGAGCTGGGGAGGCTTAGTCTTGCCTTGTAATCTTGATTTGGAGTTTCATTATGAATTACTTGAGTCTCATGTGCCATTTTAAATTGATTCGTTATGCTAAGTACTTGCCAAATGCATAATGAGGGTCTAAATCGGTCCGTATGTAACAAGGCAGTGATTCAATTATTTCTAACACTCACGCTCTGACAAAATTGCTGTCACTTGTGTTTTGGGACCTTCCTGCACACATACACACACACACACACACACACACACAAAATCCGTCGGAGGCACTTCATGGTTTCTAGCATCCGCCCTGTTATTTATTATTATTATAAACGTTGCTATTTTCGGCTTCCTCGCACACAAGTGCGGGGCTGGGAGTTCACCCTGCAGGGATTTGTATTAATGAGAATTGGAGCAGCTTTCGGGGCGGGA
>NW_020799137.1:256414-279585 GCF_003259725.1 Athene cunicularia
TGTGTATAAGAGACAGGGAGGGGGGGGATTGCTGCTCTGTCTCTTCCAATCCATTCACAAAGTCTGTGTGGCAGCTCTTAAAGACCAACGGCAGAAATGAAAATCAAATGAAGGGGCTATTAGCCACAGCACATCAAAAAGAGCCTGAAAACCTTCGGACCGACCAGCAAAAAAAGCTTTTATCTTTTTGTAACAAATGTTTGAAATTCAGCCACCACCATGATGGGCTCTAAAATGCCATTAGGGTGGTGTAAATAATATAATTGCCACCCTAATCACGTCTTCCCTATATTTCAGGGCACTCCACGAAAGAAGGTCAAACCCTGCAACCCATTTTACAGATTGAGAGACTGAGGCACCATTTCCTAAGGGCATTGCAGAGCCTCAGTGACAGGGATGAGGTTATGTGGAGTTGAGTCCTTTTTCCCCCAAAATTTTGTGCATCACCTTGAGAAGTAGGCCCAAAGGCATCTGTTTGAAGGGGCTAAACCAGACCCAGATGTGGGCATTGGGCCGAGCCTCCTGGATTTTTCCTGACCCCGATTTGCAGTTCAGGTATCTTCAAAGGGTGAAGCAGCCTCCAAAACACAGGTCCGGGTCCTGCTCTGTGACTTTATCCCTGTCCTTGAGTTTGGCTGCTGGTGGAGGGGGTTGCAGTATTGCTCACATCACATTTTGGGGGCATTCCTGCAAAATTTGGAGCTCAAAAACCCCTTTCACCGCTTTGCTTTGGAGATTAAGATGAGCAGAGATCGGCCTCAGGCCTAAACCTCAGCCTCCCCTCCACAAAGAGCCAGGAGCTGCTGGTAGCTGTAAGCTTTTCTTCCAAGCTGCCTCGTGATGAAATGTCAGTGCAAGGCAGCGCCCCGGTTGCAGTGCCATGGCTGACACTGGGAGCTACCGTGAATCATCCTCATTAAAAAGCATTTCCAATTCAGCTCTGCAGAGATGCCTCGCACTGTCTTTGCTGCCATAATGGAGCTATTAAAAGCAGGCGGCAGACAATAGACACAGGCAGGTACAGCCTGAAACCCCGTCGCAGAGGCCGTGGGGTGAGAGACACATTTTTTCACCCATTTTACCCTGCCAGCAGGAGGAGGAGGAGGAGGAGGCGGCTGGATCTGCTCACAGCATCTCCACAGCTCAGAGGCTGTTTGCTGGGCACCGAGAGACCTGGCCTTATGCACAGGGATTCCTAGGGAGGCTTATCTATAGGTGATGGTTGTCACCTGAACGTGGGTGAATTGGAATAAAAGTGTGTATAAGGAGTGTGTAGGATCTATATGTCCAGCAGAGCTTCTTCCAGATCCCACCATATCCCCAGACTCATCCACATGCCCTGGGCTCTGGCATCATTAGGTTCCTGCAGTGCCAAACATGGTTGTGTGTGTGCAGAAATTGGAGGATTTAGCAGGATTTCCCTGTTGAATTCTGGCTTATGATAACTGTTGAGCAAGAGAGGATCTTTTGGGTTGATTTTTCTCTAATAGGCTCTGCCAC
This sequence comes from Athene cunicularia, assembly GCF_003259725.1. NCBI lineage: Eukaryota > Metazoa > Chordata > Aves > Strigiformes > Strigidae > Athene > Athene cunicularia. Next base: position 257,915 of record NW_020799137.1, read on the forward strand.
CCTCGTGCATTTCCCAGCCGTGAGTCACATCTCATCCTCTGCTCTTCCCCCTCCCCGAAATCATCAGGCACCTCATGAGGTTTTGGGAAGGTAATAGCAATATCTTGTGCAGGGTTTTTGCTGGCTCTGCTCTGTGGGTGGGCTGGAAACTCACCCTTTGAGCCAAAGGTGAGGGTTTTCCATCACTGCTGGGTGGCAAGAGTTGGGGTCAGCAGAAGAGGGAACCCAGCCCAGACACAACCAGGTCTGACGAGGCCATGCGGGCGGCTGTCGGGGGTACCGAGACAATTCCTCATGAGGGAACAAATGGGTGAATTGAAAGCAGAAATAATTCCTGACAATTAAAAAAGCATCTCCAAATTCACTGTTTATTAGGAGGGGTGTTCATAGCTTTGCTCCTGAGGGGGCAGCTGCAGAATTGTGTCCTGGTGGGGACCCCTGTGACATCTCCGTTCCTTCCATGCTCTTCCATCCCTGGGATGATGGATCCTGCTCCCAGCAGCTCTGCCTGCACTGTGTTCCCATCGCTCTCCAGCCAAAATGACTCTACAGGAAGAAAAGCTGTGAGAAGAAGGCAAACTCAACGGATTTCCTCTCTCCTGGTTGTTCTGGATCTCATTTTGTGCTTCCCCAAGAGAAGAAGGGGAACAAAGCAACGGAGAAAGCACAAAATTTGCATTAAAAAAGAAAGCAAGCAGCAGACAAAGAAATAAGGTCAAAGGAAAGGAGAGAAGAGACTTTCAGTTATTTCAGGGGGAATTATTCTCCTCAAGTTTCCTCCCCTTTCTTGCTATCTCCAGGCTGTTAATAATTCAGTGATTTATATTTGCAGCAAAACCTTCCATCTCGGGAGTCATTTCTGTTTGTAATGACTTCAGCGAATGAATGGTGGGCAAACTGCCTTTTGAACCAACATTAGATCTTGCGTGGAATTAAACTTTTCCTTGATATTCACTGATACTTTTATTCACGTGTTCCTTTATAACTGAGGTTTCTTAATTATTTGTTTAAGGGGAGGGTTAGAGGAAAGGAATAGCAAGACTCTTCCAGCAATGAAGGGTGAGCTGCGAAAGCGAAGCAGGCAGTGAGTCAGCATCCTCTCCTGCCTCTGCCGGCAGCCGAGCTGTTGCTGGGGTTACTGTCACAGGTGACAGAGCGGATCAGCCTTCCTGGTGTCCCCAAGCTGAGTGAAGACCTGTTTTTCCTAATATATCAAAAAAAAAAAAAAAAAAAAAAAAAAAAAAGCCAGGCTGCAGGAAGCGTCCCCTGCCCCCCCTTCCACAAGAAAACATCCCCAAATTGTTTATATTGTCATTTTGGGCTTAGAGAAATGGAAAAGAGGAATGTGGTGGCTTTTACTTTTGCTTTGGAGGTTGCGTAAGAGAAGTCATTTAAGAGAAGCTTGCATTAATTGTTAGCAGACCTTGTTCATTATTACTAGCTCTTGCCAAAAAGGGCATCAGTCAGCAAAACAAACCTGGCCCCTGTGGCACCCTTGGGTGACCTCCTGGCGGGGCCGTGTCACCCACCACCCATCACCCAGCATCACACCCCCTGGTCTCCGTGAGAGGGCTTAAAAAGACAAAACGGCAACTCATCTGCTACCTCTCGTGAGGTTTTTGGTGTGTTCCTCCTTGCAAACGCACCATGATACGAGGGGATTTCTGAGCGGGATTTCAGGGTTTCGCAGAAACGGGCTGTGCAAGAAGGGGGATCCTGGAGAAGAAGTGTTGTAAAGCAGGAAATCTGCTTAAAAAGAAATCACTGGGTTGAGCTGCAGAGCTCGGGTCTTCAAGCTCTCCTGCAGACTCCCTGTGATGCTGCACAAATTCCTTCGCTCCGAGTTTTTGCTGGTTTGGGGTTCCCAGCTAGAAATGAAGCCTTTGCCTAGAGGCTGGGGAGCGTTAAGGAGCTCCAGCTTTACCTGCAGGCTTTGCAGATCTACCAGCATCCATCCAGATGTTACAGCTAAATGCAAACAAACTTACTGCCTGGGTTTGGAAACCGCAAGCCCTGTGCAAACGCGTCTCCTCTGCAGAAAATAATCCTTGTGTAATAACGCTGAGGGAGGATTTTCAGAACAAACCAGTTGCCAGTGCTGGTGATCGAGGGTTAAACTCACTGTGAAGATGGGGGATCAGCCAGAAGGACCTTCAGGCAAAAGAGAATTTCCCCTCCATTGCCATCTAGAAGGTGAATGATGACAATATTAGCACTTAATGCAGGGTTGGTTTTGTTTTGATTTTTTTTTTTTTTTCAAAGCACTGTACAAACATTAACTAATTAATTTAAGCCAGGAAGCCAGGGCTGCAGTAATGTGTTTTGCCTGGTGACCTGTGCAAGTTTTAATTTTCTATTTAGCCATTTCCTTTGAGACCGAAAGCCCAAGGACTGTGTTGCTGAGGGATCCAGCTCACTGGAGCATCCTTGTCTTTGGAACATGGCTCTCTAATTGCAGCTGGGCAGTCACCCTGTTTCTTTCCATGACTTTATTAAACTCTGATGGAATTTTGATGGGTTCGGAATAATTATACCACAGTGAGTTTGCTCCTGTGTTTGTTAGAAGATGAAAGGTGACAAGCTACAAAAGGGTTATTCTGTCCCCTCTTGGCTCTCCCCTACCCTTCCTCTTCCTCATTTTAACCACCAGTAGTTTCACCTCCGGAAAAACATGTCATGTGATTTCAGTGAAACCAGAGAACTTCCTCGCTTCGATTATTGGGTTAGCACAGTCATGTGGGGGCTGTGGGTACCCAGGGCTGCGTTGGGTTCCCCTAGTCCTGTTATTCTTTAGGGGACTGGGATGCTCTGGGGGACAAGCCTGGTTCTCCAAGAGCTGGCTTGTCACCAAGCTGAATGTATTGATATTTGCATTAAGCTGCATTTCTCATGCTAGCTCCTTACTGACACCCAATTTACTAAATGATGGCTCTTCCCCAGCGATGCCAAAGACGTGTGGTTGATGGAAGTCGTGTCCCAGTTGAATACAATGTGATGGCAATGCCTCATCCCTCGTTATTTGCTCCAGGGCTGTGTCGATCAAACTCCTGCAAGCTCAGATTTCATCTCTCGCCTCTCTAACACGATGTTCACTGAACTAGCAAATGAAAAGGCACGGAAAAATTGGGAGGATTGGGGAAAAGCAGAGAAATCCAAGAGACAAAACACAGTTTGAAAGTCTTTGCCCTCTTTCCAGGCAGCGCAGCAGCTGTCACAGAGCTCCTGTGCTTGGGTGAGACAGCTCAGTGCCCTTGATAAATCTCCTCCTTACCCAGCTCCCACTGATCTAATTGCTGGGAGGCCCCAGCGCCTGGTGCCAGGGCAGGCGAGGGTTGAGACAGGCTCCATCCCAGCTACCCAACACAGGAAAAATCACCTCATTTCTGTGATGCAATTTATTTTTCTGAATATAACTGGCTAAAGAGTGGGAAAAAGGTGGCGAGTGCATGTTTTAAAAATAAACGTTGGAGCCTCTACAATGGATGCTTTGTGACACAGCGGTGACTTAAAGGTTCTCCAATATTTCTATGCAAAGCAAAAGCATGTTACTTAAAAACAGACTTGTTTGTGCAGCCGAAGGGAGTTAGGCACCAATTCACCCTGAATATCTTCAGCATCCTATGAAAGTTCAACTTCAAGCAGTACCGTGAAAGAACGATCCCATATTTTAGGGCAAACTGCTCTGACCACGTTCATTTAGACGAAGTGCGGTTGCTGGGTTGGGGTGTAGGGGCTGGTATCAAGAGTTTTTGCTGCTATGGGATGGCATCGTGGTTCACTCGGCTTACGGAGGCTGCTCCTTGCCTCGTGCCACCTCGCTGGGTGGCTGTCACCAACCCCAACCACAAGTGACATCCGTGGAGTAAATTATTCATGAGGCGAGCAGTCACCCCTCACCCGCATGATGATTTTGCTGCCAGAAATTGGGGCTTTTGTGTCTTCACACCGAGGCTGCGTCTGACTGGACACCGATGGTCTCCCGGCATTGCCTTGAGTCCCCGAGGAGTCCCCTGGCTTTCCTCCTCCCCGTCGCTGAAATGCAGGTCGTCTTCCACTCCTGCAGACATTTTTACCTTCATAATGAAAACACAGTAACGTTGCCCTGTTGTCTCCCTGGATTTGTGGTTAAATTGCTTTGTCAATGTAATCTTATATCTTAATGACCAAATAATGGCGTGCAACAGGAGCTGCCTAAGAAGTCGCTGGGTATCATTTTGCTGTCATTATGAAGGCCTTGGAACATGATCCCCATTACAGCAGAATTTGCATTAACATTGTTTGGCCACCATAATCCCACCCAGTTAATCACATTTTTAGGATATTAAAATAGGTCTAAGTATATCCTGAGTTGTAACCCCTAGATCCCCAAAGGGTCGGATAGGATTTAGCTCAGGCAGCTCCATTAAACTCAACAGAATCACTGAGTGAAGTAACTGAGCGATGCAGAATAACTTGGCTGGTCTTATTTAGCCACCAAAACTTGTTCTTTGCTGGCCAAGTAATAATCTTGCTAAATCCACAGCATCGTGGAAAAAAAAAATTATGAAAAATAGCTCCTGTCTATGCTCAGTTATTTTGGGTTAGCAGTTCAATTTTCACTCCCCCCCCCAATCCATTAACAATAATGACTGTTCTCTAGAGATGAGCTGCCTTCAGTCGCCGGACTGCAGCAGTCAGAGAGGATCCCAGGGTGTTTGGGGTCCTGTTGTGCTTGGTCCTAAATACCCTGTTAGAGAGAGGCATCAGTATTGCTATGGAGCTCACAGCAATCCTCTTCACCTGAGCTGAGGGCTAAGCAAGCCACAGCATTTAGGCAGCATTTGAATTTTCCTCCTTCTCCAAAATTTCTGTATCTTTCTCATTTTCTGCAACCATGAGTGCAGCGAAAGGCTTCTGGTGTAGGATTTAAATAGACTCTAAGTGGGAGGCGAGAAATATTCTCTTAATGTACAGATGAGAAACTGAGGCACAGAGAGACTGAAGGATTCACTCCACGACTGAGTTACACCCAGAGTCTGACTAAGACAAGGACAAGAATAGGGACTGTGTGCTCCAGAGTTAGAGCACTAAATTTGTCCTGGGAAATCAAAATTCAGTTCCCATCCTTCCTGCTGCCTCCCTGGGCGGCATCAGCAGAGAATTTGTCTTACCCCGGCGGTTACCCCAGAGGGGTAACCCTCATCGGATGCTTTGGTGGCTTGATGAGGAGATGGGATGGGATGCCCGATTTCTGGAATGGGGTCAGTGACCCCATCTTGGTGTACGTTGGGGTAACATCACGGCTCTCCTGGAAGGGTGTGAGCCTCAGGGACTGCGGGGATGGTCCCACCTGCTGTCCCCACAAGGGAGGAGGTGAGGTTGATGGCACTGGTCAGTCTGGAGCTGGAGGTTGCGTTGTGTAACTTATTCCCCAGTTGCCAAGCAAATAATCACAATTAAATCAAGGATAATGTGATGGGGAAGAACCACTTGGAGGTTACAGGGAGGGCAAGCAGCTGAACTTGGCTGAAGCAAGTCAAGCAGAGCAGGGTTAAAGCATCTGTTCATCTGTTTTAGCTGTATAATACATGTTGTAGCTGCATAATGTATGGATTGCTCCAAGTTAGTCTTGAGAAGTTGGGTTGATGCTGGACTGTCTGATGCCAACAGTCCTCTGCAGTCCTGTCTGCAAAGGTTTCAGGCAGTGATTAGTGACCTGAGTGACAACCTTGAGCCTTTTTCTGTAATGTTTGTCCATGTTATGAGCGGCAGTGGTAGAGCTCATGTTTCTGAGATGACACGAGAAACCTCTCCAGTGAGTTAATACTGCGCTGCCTTGATGTAGCAGTTGGGGCTTTGTGTGTTCCCCACTGTGGGAGGAGAGACAATACATTTACAGTGCATTAAGGTATTATTGTAACAGCGTTTGCGCTGAAAGGTTTCTGATCCTCCGAAATAAAGAATAGCAGATTTGTCCCAGATTTATCAATGGAGGCAGGGTTCCCATTCAAACACGAGGGAGGGGAGAGCGGGCGAGATCCCGCTCGCTGCCGCAGCCGGGCTGGATGCTGTAACGCTCTGCCCAGCTGCCTGGCGCTAACGGGGGACAACGAGGGGTTTGGTGGGAGAAGGACAACCCCAAAAGGCTGCTTGAGAGGTGATGGGGTTCAGCAAGAAGGAGGCAAGATTTCAAGGTGGAAGCAGGGTGCTAAGGCAGCCCCATGCGTGGGAATGGCTGAGGGCTGGGGGGAAGATCCTGAGATGTTTTGTGCAGCCCGTGTCCCCCTGGGGAGGGACACTGGGGGGGGTCCCCTCGTGGTCAGGATCTGGCTGTGCGGAGAGGGAAGCTGTGTGTCCCCTCTGCTTGTAAATCCACCCTGAGAAGGCCATTAAAGGAGGAAAAGAGTAATGCTTGCTCTACTTCTTTGTAGAAACCGCATCTGATGTTACAGGTCAGCCTATAGATCATTGTGCAGGGGGATTTCTTAAATGGCCGTTAGGAATAAAATTGAATTTGTTGAGACCAGATGCAGCAGAAGAGCTGGATGAAAAAGCAGAGGGAAACTTGCAGAGGGAGGGCTGGGCCAACTTGCATTAGACAGAAGAGCCACAGCCTTGAGGAGCTGGATTGATGCTGCACCTCACACAGCCAGCTCCCAGCTTGCAGGGAAGCGCTGGTCAGCTTGGACATTGCAGAGATGTCCCTTCCCCTGGGACATTCCCCTGCCTCTGCCCTTGTGCTCAGACCTCCTGGTTTTGGACGTGACCTAAGCCACCTCTGTCCTGCTTGATAAATTTTGGGCTTGGTGCGGTGCCTGCATGCAAACCCCTCCTGGGAGCACGTGTGGGGCTGGTGCTGAGCAGGGGGTGATGCTCTTGCTGTATCCCTGATGCTGAACCAAACCTTGGCTGGGGACCCCACGAGAGGGAAGGTGCTGAGGGGACTTTGCCAGGGAGGAGGTGATCTGCCTCTCCGGCCACTCGCCTGGCACAGTTTAATTGGCTTTGATAGGATTACGTGGAGGCAGCGGAGGATTAAACAGGGCCAGGAGGCCACACAGGGCCTGGGGGAGAAATCCTTTGAGCCAGCACAAAGCTGCCAGGAGCTCGAGGGTTAATGTCTGCTGCTGTGTTGCAGCTGATGGGGGTAAGGGCTTAATCCTCCTCCTGCTTTTAAGGGAAGAGCTTTTCCTATCAGCATCCCAAAGGCCTGTGGCCTCTCAATAATTTCCAAAGAGTTTGCCCCTGACTGAGATCCAGAGTAAACTTGCCATTGTGGAAGTTATGCCTTGTTGCTTCAAGCCTTTTGTCATCAATAAATGTTTATGGTTTAAAGCAGCCTTGTTTGTTTGCCTTAGACCAGATGACAGTGATTTATTGGCAGAAATCCTAGCAGAGGAAAGAGATGAGCCAGACAACTTTTTAACTGCTACACACATGTATGTACTGAGGAGATGATGGTTATTTCACAATGATGAAACCTGTGGAAAATAGAGCCTCAAATTTGGATGTGAACTGCTGCTTCCAGGAATTTTTCTCAGCTTACATGGCAGCTCAAGGGTTAATGATGCTCCGGGGCTTTGCTTCCTGCTTTATCTGTGGTTTGAGATGTCTGGGACATGCTGTGTGATGGAAAGGAGAAGTGGGTGCTCTTGCTGGAAGCACGTTGCTGATTAGCACTGTTAATTGCTGCAGGAATGATAGGGGAGCAAGGCTGGGGACCAGTTGCCCCAACTTCCTCTCCCAGAGATCTGCAGCCTCAAGTAAACGGGACTCAGAAGTGGGGTTTCACGTCAAGGATGCTGGCAACAAGAGACACGTGTCCCAAGTCTGGGGCAAGGCGATGTGGCCTGGAGACGAGGGTCTCTGTGTGTGATCGCGGGTGAATGTCTTCCAACGGCCGCACCAAGCTGCTGCCTCGCTGCTGGTGTGAAAACCCAGCGCTGGGCCACGCCAGCACCGGGAGGTTGGTGGGGACAGAGGCAGAGCGGGCAGCTCAGCCTGGCTTGGGCTGGCTCCCACAGCCAGCTCCACCTTTTCACCTGCAGGACCTCGCTCATTCCCGCAGGAAACCTCTCTGAGTTCTAGTGGCAGAGGGTTTTTTCCCCTCTGTCAGAAAAAAGGAAGGTGGGCTGGGCTCACTCAGACCTCATCTGCTCTGATAATCTGCCATTTACAGTCCGGAGTCAGCTGTACACCAATATTTATTGTTTTCCCCGCCTTGGTTTGTATATTTTGTACAGCTTGTTTCTAATTTAAAGTATAAATAAGTTTGATCTTTTCATCAGTTTTTCTCCCTACCTTCTGGAGGCTGTGCTGGTTAAAAATAACCACAGGGATGAGCTAAAGTGGGGCTGGTGGAGGGGTTTTAACCTCCATCAGGGCGGGACCACCCGGCCGGCGTGGGAACAGCAGCGCTGTCACCCTTCTCGCCTCTCCCCGACCCTCATGGTCGGGCTCTTACCCAAGCTGGGAACTCCCTGAATTGCCTAAACCCCGCTTGGCATGTGGCTGGGGATTAAAGCGCTTCTGCTGTCGGGTGGTTTGGGAAGATGGGGACCCACTGGGGGGCTGTGAGGGCAAAGATCAGAGGTTGTCCCTGATGCACATCTCCTGGGGATGGAGTGTTTTCCAGCACTGGGCTCCTGCAGAGGAGGCTTTTGCCTTAAAAAAATCCCTTCTGACCAAAATTGAACTATTTGCATAAGAAGATCAATTGAAGTCAGAAAGAAAAAAAAAAATAAAATTGAAGCCTTTTGGCTTTCTTGCAGGAAAGTCTGAAATGCAGATTTAGGTTCAGACTGAAACTGCCGTGGTCGAGGGCTGGCTCAGCTTCACTTCTGTGTTTATTTTGCGGGGGGGGATGCACACGCACACACACGCGTGTGCAAACACACACATGGACACACACGTGTGTGCACACAGACACACACACACAGAGCCTCTCTCTCTCTCTCCTATACAGACAAAAAAAAATAAATAAGAATATCCCCAGCCCTAGCTGAAACGCTGATTCAAAACAACTGTTGGCGGCTCCGGCTGCCGCTGTCTGCTTTCCATTACCCACCGCCCTGCCGCGGCTTGAGACGGTGACTTGAAACAAACAGGCAAACCCCCAAATTAATAATAAAAATTACATTTCACCTTTTCGGGGGAAGGATAGAAAAACTCTTTCTAGGCAGCGGTTTTGCCAGGAAAAAAAAAACACCTCTCCCTGCTTGCAACCGTCTGAGCATCAAAGGATGCTCCCCGGGAGGGGACCGAAGCCCCTGGGTGGGGGTACCCCGGGCCCCCCCGGGGTAGGAGCAGGGGAGGGGATGCCCGCGGCTTGCTGGGGGCTGCGGGGCAGGGCCGGGGGTGCTGGTGGGTGTCTCCGGGAGCGGTGACTGAGCGAGGCGGTGCCAGAGCTGGGGGCGGATTTTTTGAGAAGAGCCTCAGCTCTTCAGAGCAGCGGCAGCCGCTGGAGGAGTTGGGCGGCTGTTTCTCCCTCTCCGCCCGGAGGAGGAGGAAGAGGAGGAAGAAGAGGCTTCGGCTGCCGCCTCTCCGGTCCTCCCCACCCCCTTTCCCCTTCCGCCCCACACCTTTATGGACGAGCGCCGGAGCTTGCTCTACTCTCCGGCTGCCTCCTCCACCAGCCGGCATCCGCGGGGCGGCTCGACCAGCAGCCACCACAACCTGGGCTACACCGAGCAGCTGCCCCCCGCCGCCCCCCAGCCGGTCCCCGACCAAGAGGAGGAAGAGGGTGAAGAAGGGGAGGAAGGCAGCATGACTGTGGTGGGGGGTGGCGGTGGCGGAGACCCTTTGCTGGAAGAGCCACAGCATCCTCATCCTTTGCTCGGAGGAGACCGCTACGATCACCCCCCGACTCCGGCCGCCGTCCCCGCCGGCCAGCCCGCGGGCGGTGGGGAGCACGAGTGCTGTGAGCGGGTGGTGATCAACATCTCGGGGTTGCGGTTTGAGACCCAGCTGAAGACACTCTCGCAGTTCCCCGAGACGCTGCTGGGGGACCCACGTAAGAGGATGCGTTACTTCGACCCCCTCCGCAATGAGTATTTTTTCGACCGCAACCGGCCCAGCTTCGATGCCATCCTCTACTACTACCAGTCGGGTGGGCGCATCCGGAGACCCGTCAACGTCCCCATCGATATCTTCTCCGAGGAGATCCGCTTCTACCAGCTAGGGGAGGAGGCCATGGAGAAGTTTCGGGAGGATGAGGGATTCATTCGGGAGGAGCAGCGGCCACTTCCCGACAAAGAGTTTCAGCGTCAAGTGTGGCTCCTCTTCGAGTACCCCGAGAGCTCTGGGCCGGCCCGAGGCATTGCCATCGTTTCTGTCCTGGTCATCCTTATCTCTATTGTCATCTTCTGTCTGGAGACCCTGCCTGAATTCAGGGATGACCACGACTATGAGGGAACTGGAGGGACCTTCGGGACGGGCAGTGGCCCTCTCCCACCTGATGTCTTCACCAACTCCTCGTCCTCGTCTGCTTCCATGGTGTCGTCCTTCACCGACCCTTTCTTTGTGGTCGAGACTTTGTGCATCATCTGGTTCTCCTTCGAGCTGCTGGTCCGCTTCTTTGCCTGCCCCAGCAAGGCCACCTTCTCCAAGAACATCATGAACATCATTGACATTGTGGCCATCATTCCCTACTTCATCACGCTGGGCACCGAGCTGGCTGAGAGGCAAGGCAACGGCCAGCAAGCCATGTCCTTAGCCATCCTCAGAGTCATCCGGCTGGTCAGGGTCTTCCGCATCTTCAAGCTCTCCCGTCACTCCAAGGGGCTGCAGATCCTGGGGCAGACCCTCAAGGCCAGCATGCGGGAGCTGGGCTTGCTCATCTTCTTCCTCTTCATCGGCGTCATCCTCTTCTCCAGCGCCGTTTACTTCGCAGAAGCCGATGACCCCAGTTCAGGTTTCAGTAGCATCCCCGATGCCTTCTGGTGGGCGGTGGTGACCATGACCACAGTGGGCTATGGGGACATGCACCCCATCACTATTGGGGGCAAGATTGTGGGGTCCCTCTGTGCCATCGCGGGGGTGCTAACCATTGCTCTCCCCGTGCCTGTGATAGTCTCCAATTTCAACTATTTCTACCACCGGGAGACAGAAGGCGAGGAGCAAGCCCAATACATGCACGTCGGGAGCTGCCAGCACCTCTCGTCCAGCGAGGAGATGAGGAAGGCTCGCAGCAATTCCACCCTCAGCAAGTCCGAGTACATGGTGATCGAGGAAGGGGGAATCAACCACAGTGCATTCAAACAGGCTGCCTTTAAGACAGGCAACTGCACAACCACAAACAATCCCAACTGTGTGAACATCAAAAAGATCTTTACGGATGTTTAAAAAAACCAAAACCAAACAAACAGCAACAAAATCTGAGGATGCAGTAAAAAAATAATAACAATAATAATGCAAAGTGACTGTGTACTCGGTATTGTGTGGAACATGCACCATCGTCGGTCTGTGTGTGCCCTCGTTTTTATACGTTTATTTTTTTAGATCCTTCCTTTCTAAAGATCCAAAAAAAAAAAAAAAAGGATTTAAAATTCTCCGAAGAAGAGGACAGCTAAAGGGTAAAGAGAAGGAAGATGAAGACAAAACACACTCACCGTCGAAACAGGTGTTTGTTCTTCAACGTGTTGCAGGGCTGCTTTTGTTTTCCTGTTTTTGGGGACCTCTTGCTTTGCTCCCGAATTTCCCCCCCCCTTTCCCTAAAGGCAGCGTGTAGCCGATTTCCCTTCCATCACATAAAGTCACTTGTTGGATTAACAAACCCGGATTGGGTGGGGAGATGAGGAAAACATGTTGCAGAGCGTACTGGAAGGGGGTTGGGAGGAAACAACCATTTAATTTTGCAGAGTCTCTGTTACCACATTGTTAAATGATGCTTAATATTAAAATGTGTGGTGTGCCATTACGGGCACAGCACAGTTTCCCATTTCTCCCCCGTTAGTTTATGAAATTCTAATCTGGTCGGAGACCGTGTGCAATCGGTGCTGATCTAAATAGAAAAAAACCCCAACCAGCCCTTGTTTTCTATTCTTAATTTTCTTCCCCTGTAACCCTACGGCATTATTTTATCTAATGTCAGATTTGCGGCCGTGCAGCGGGTCTGTGTGCGGGGAGGAGGGAGGCAAAAGGCACAATGGAACAGTTTAGGAGCCAGCGGAGCGCTGGGAGTGATGCCGGTGTGGACCGGGGGATGCAGGATCCGTGACGGGCTTCTCGCCGTGGCTCTGCAGCCTCAAACCCACCCAGCTGGAGACAAAGGGATATTTCCTCTTTTTTTTTTTTTTTTTTTTTTTTTTTCCCAATGCGTTTGGGAGAGATGCAGCCGCTTATCGCAAGAAGATTAAAGTGGCGAACACGCCTTCCAGCGGAAGTCACTAATTCAGACTGGAGTGATGCAGTTGCTATGGCAACCCTGGTTTCCTGGGAAACCCCCAAAGGTTGTCATGGCATCCCTTCTCCCATCCCCCTCGGTCCTCGCTCTTCCCGCAAAAAACCTTTTCCAGATGGTTCCAGCCCTGTCATCCCGCAGGACACCGTAACTCTGCCGCGCTCTGTGACACCATCCTGGCACCCCCTTCCCGGGCCACATCCCCCCCGCAGCTCCCCCTGTGCCGAATAAAGCACCCGTAGGCAATAAGCACACCACAAACCCACCTCTCCTTCGCAGAGGAGCTCACACCTTGGCAGTGAAATCTGAGGATGGAGTCTCATCCTGCAAAGCCGAGAACCAGCCCGTGCTCCCCCTGCGCCGCACGACACCCGGCGCTTTCCCCAAACCTGGTGCGAAATGGTGCTGAGCAGCAAGTGGGAAAGGTCGGCTGAGAAACCCCGGCAGCTTTTTAAAGCAAGAGGGACACATCTATAAAGATCAGGATTGAAAAGTAACCAAAACCCCGCCGGGGAAAACACACCGGCTTCGTCTTTACGTGTGCACCAGGGGCCACAGGAACATCTGATGGGATCAGGTGAGCTTTGCACGGGGTAGAGTTTCATACATCATAAAGTAATGTTGGTTTTTTGGTACAAACCTCATCTTTTCCCACTGCTTAGTTTTCTTTTTCTTTCTTTTTTACCCAGCTGCTCTTGGGTATTTTGGTGCACCTTAGTTAAAGTGGGGTAACATCCTAGAGCTCCTGCTTATATTTGCATTTCACTTTGCTTTCCAGTGCTATGCAAAGGAGGATAACCCCACTGCGCTTTTTTTTTTGTTTGTTTGGGTTTTTTTGTTTTGTTTTGTTTTGTTTTTTCAGCTGCATTTCCTCAATTCAGTGCTAAAAAGGTTTTTTGCAGCGGTTTAATGCTTTGGTCCGACCTCTGCCATCAAAGCAGGCTGAAGGCAGGGCCTGGCTGCTCAGCCTTGAGCGCCTTGGCTCCAGCTCTGCTCTCTTTTGCTGGGTTTTGGGTTAAATAAAACCAGATTCCTTCGAGGTAGTGTGCTGCACGGGGACGCTGTTAATACCTCCTATGACAAAGGGAGATTTGACCCCAACCTCTTCGAGTCGCACCTTTCCCAAGCGTGTGGGAAGGGGGATTTGTCCTGAGACATGCCAGCCATGCTGAAATCGGAGTTTAGCTAGGATTTAACCAGATTTAAAAGGATCAGGACACTTTGTAACACTCTCCCTTAGACTTGCCTTAGCCTTAGACCCAGTTAATAAAACCCTTATAACCAAAAAAAACAGCAGAGCAGCTTCTTGGCTGATGGCGTGTGACAGTTTTATTGGAGCTACCGTGGTTTCCACCAGCTGAGGATCTAACAAAGGATCTCTATTAGGGAGATGCTCTGGAGCATTGAGGGAGGTAACGAACCTGGGATCCCTTGTCTGGGATAACTGGGAACCCCCCAGCGTGCCTTTTCCCCAGGCTGCCAACCGGGTGAAACATCATTTCTGCCTACGAGCTCTCACTTTTTATTGTTATTAAAGCTTTTCCGCACACCTATTCCTAAAAGGAGGATTTGAGTTTAAAAGCAGGGGAAACGGTCCCACTCAGGAGAGTTTGCAGATAAGTTTTGCGTCTGCGTTTTCCCAGTGGCAGCTGCACAGGGTACGGAAACCACATGTTCTCCGGGAAATGGCACGATGCAATTTTCGGTTTCTCTGCCATCTAAAATAAGCAGAAACCTTGCAGGTCGTTAGTTTGCTTTCCTGACTACTCCTCGCCTTGTTTTGTTGGGGCAGAATAATTTCAAATGGATTTTACTGACAGTAAAAGACGCTCTCTGGGAGCGGTGGCAAGGAAACCGCTTCATCCGCTGGAATTTTGCTCCAATACCAAATGTATCGCTAAAAAATATAAAAGCACCGCGGCTTGGTCTTTAAGATACACCCAAAAAATTGGAAGTGGAAGACTGAAGATACCCTTTCAGTGCTCTGCCCCATTTCTGTCTGCCTCTTCCCTCTGTGCTGTCTTGTTAGGTACCATTCAGCAAGAGAAATACTTTCTGTTACTGCATGGTCTGACGGCTTCTCCGCGTGCTTTGTGCCAGGAATTGGAGAGATTGCTGAAAGATTGCTCTCTTTGCAGCCAGCTGCTTATTTAACTTTCTTTTCTCTCTTGCAATGTGCCTCCTATTAGGACTTAGGACTGTTTTAACAGCCGCTGGGGAGTTAAAGATGAGCCTCAGCCTTTGTGTCGGACTTGACTGTTTCTAATGTGCTTAGAAGGGCCAGCAGTAGGAGATTAGCATTAGCGGAGCTGCCTGCCTGCTGTCTGGCAGCCTGCTGCAGAGCCTTCCCAAGGCAAGGCGAAGGGCTTGCCTAGACTCAGCTTATTACATTAAATGGGAGAAAAGTGCATTACTGAAAGCTGCTGGCTGACATTTAAGATCGCACAGAAAACAAGCAGGGGAAAGGCCGTGTCCCTACGTAGTCCCCGGCGTGGGCTCCCCAGCTTGTCTGCATGTGCGGCGTGGCAGGGATGCTCTCTGAAATGTCCTCCTCCTCCTCCCCTGTCCTTCGTACTGTCATCTGAGAGATGAAGCGACACTGCTGGCACCAAAGGATGGGAGCAAGGACGGGAGCAGGCAGCTCCTGACCCAGGGACGCAGCCCTGGGGGGCTGTAGCTGCCTCCCCAGATGCTTTATGTGTTTGATTTATACAGGGACACTAAGTGATATAGAGCCTTGTACAGCCTTCCACCTCCTTTCCAAGGCTCCCTTCCCTTGTCCTCCGCTGGTATTTTAGGATCTTCCCTTGTTTCAGCCCTGGCTGCTACCTCGAAACACACCCTTGCTACAGGGGGATGCAGGGGCTGTGCAGCAACCCTAACCCTGGCCGCTCCGCTTGGTACTTTGACACCATCACCTTTTCCTCCTGCTTATTTGCCCTTTTTTTTGTGTATGTTTTCAGGCCTGAACTCTTCCAGAAAGGTTCTGTTGTTCTCCAGCACAATAGATGCCCTTCAGGTGCTTGGGGTGGCCAGAGGAGCAGAGCAGTATCCATCCCACCCCGCGTGTGGACACAAACAAGGGCTGGAGATATCTCTTTCTTCCAGGAGGGTTGAATTTCTTTCCGAGCAATTGTTCCTACTCCATCGCTTGACAAAAGAAGTTTTTGTTTTTAATGCCCTGTTTATGGCCAGTTGAGCAGAGGCAAAGGGCAGAAGGGAAGGAGCCAGCCAGAGCCCATCGGCTGTGGAAGGGTCTCCTGGCGGAGCAGTAGCACAGGGAAAGGGTCTCTGGCAGCAGTTGGTGTGTACAGAGAGCGTTCTGCATGAAATCTGTTTAATTGTGTAGTTTGGAGCCCTCTTCCTGCAAGCTTTTAAAATATGCATATCTTGTTGAGAGCACATGGAGGCTCTCATCGTTTTTTTTTTTTTTTTTTTTTCTTTTTTTTTTCTTTTTTCCCATTTTTATATCAAGTGATCTCTGGGTAAGGCTGCAAACCTGTGAGTGCAAACAGACAAATGGGATTTGAATGAGACTCGTTTTGCCCTTCCGTCTCGATTGCCTCATGTACCAGGAAGGAGAGCTCGGAGCACCAACATCCTCATGCAGAGGCAGTCGTAGGGGCGATGGGTGCAGGGCAACAGGGACTTTCTGGACATTATGGGATGCTGTGGGCAGGGCAATATCCTATAAATTGACTCTTTCACTGCTGAGGAGCCAGTACTGCTCTTCTGCACCCTTCCCTGCTATGGGTCTGCACCCACAGTCTGAGCGGGGCGCTTGGCTCAGCTTTGGGGGGTGTTGTATAGCTGGAGGATGCGTTAAGGACAGGATGCTGCTGCCTTTCCCCGTTGCCCCGAGTGCTGTTTACATGGCAGAGGCTGCACTAACGCAGCACCCGCCGGGTCCGGGAGAGCCCTATGATGGGTGCTGCGCTGTGGGTGCTGCGCTGTGGGTGCTGGGTGGTGTGAGCCCTCTCCCAGGGCCGGCGGTGGGAGTCAGGCGTTGAGCAGGGAGGGCTGGAGCGATGCGCTTCTCCGGCAGGAGGGTTTCCTTGGAAACAGCTGCGGGACTGTGGCCATCATCGCTTTGACAGGGACATTTTGGGGATGTTTCAGGGTGTGTGCCCCGAGGTGCCTCATCCCAGCTGGGAATCACTTCTCTGGCAGCAGGAGAGGTTTTTTGGCTTCATTTTGGGGGTGGTGCTATAGGGTTTTCTTAGGGCAGAAATAGGACTGGCATGAGGAGGGGGGGACAGCACTGATGTAGAGCAGAGCCATCCCATGGCGGGGGGCTTGTTTGCTGCTGGGGGGAGCCCTGCAGAGCCACCCCAGCCCCATCTCCTCAGCATCTGGCTCTTGCCCCAGCTGAATCTCTCCTGGCTCTGCTGTGGTTGAGTCCGGGACACAACTGAGACCTTTTACTCCCGAGCTTGGCTTCTTGAACAGGAAAATGAGTAATGGTGTCTCTGTCAAAGCGATATTCATCCCACCTGACGGGATGCATGTTTGCTGCTTTGTGCTGGGAAGGCGCCAGGGCTCCTGCTTTTTGTCACCAGCAAAACCAAATCCCATTTTTTGCTCATGAGAACCATCCTCTGTGCGGGAGAGGGATGTGTGTGGGCTCCCACGCTGCCTTTGGAGCTGGAGCACTTTTATCCCTGCTACTGGCAAAACTCAGCCAAAAATGCTCAGAGGAAATCCCCTGTAAGCCCCCATGTGATTTTCCCTCCATAATTAAGGTGCTGGTTTGTGAGACCCTCAAGTTTTAGGGTCCATTTGTGTCTCATCACTGCCCAAAGCATGAATTTTCAGTGCTGAGGATGGTCTGCAGCAGGGCAGGGAAACCTTGCATGAACCTCCCCGCAGGGCACCGTCACTCTTCTCCTTCTTATGAACTAGGACATGCTCAAGCAAATTAAAACCTGTCTCCTATCTCATTCAGCTTGTCACTCGAGTTAGGAGTAGCTAAAATACTTCCTGATCACCGGTCTTCCCCTACTCATAACGGGAATAATCTTCACCCAACTGCGCTGCACACTAATATTAAGACCCGTGGCTCAGCGATGCAGACGGCAGAACGCGCTGCTGGGTTTGTTTAAGAATGATTCATTTCCTCAAGACTTGTAATTCAGACGCTTTTCTGAGCGTGTTTAAGCTCTGTCATGTCTGTTGCTTTTCTACAGTTGTTGCACTTCATTTTTAGCATCTTTAACACATACCGGGTGGGAAGACTTGGTTTGGATGCGTGGCTCGCACGATTAGATTAGCGAGGGGCTCTCGCTGGCAAGGATGCAGAGTGCAGTCAATTTTATTTTGATGCTGACCAGTACCAGCTGCTTTGTTTTGCTTCCTCCAAAGCACCCTCGTGGATAGATACAGAAAATCCTTTGGGGCCGTGTCACAGTTTGATCGGCAGTGGAAGCAGCGAGGGCTCAGCCCTTGCAGGGGCAGTGGAGCTGCCAGCAGCAGGGTCCAGGCTTGAGGTCTTGCTCTCACAGAAGCTAAAGATTGCAACAGGGCACGGACAGGCTGAACACACACTTTGCAAAGTGGGCTTTGCGTTTGCAGAGAGATGTGTTTGCCGTTCGCCTTGGTTGCCATGAAGGAGCTGAGTGCGGCACAGGGTGGCGCGTGATGCTGTGCTGCTCAGGGGGATTTTGGTTGGTTGTCCCTGAAAATGTGTGTCCCTGTCCCCTGGACCTGGAGGGTGGGAGCACGGTGGTGTTTGCTGGGTGTTTGCTGTTGGCCTGCTGGGTGCCTTTGGGCAGATCAGCTCCTCTGGGCCTCAGTTTCCTCATCTGTAAATGACACTGAGCAGCTTCATTAAATGAAATGCAGTGAAACACGCTGTGGAAGGAAGAGGAAGTTTTGAAACTCAGGGCAAGAAGTTAAGAATTTTTATGTAAAGGCTTCATGGAGTTCAGTTTTCTCGAAGCTTGCAGAGCCTGCAGACCCTCCCCTCATCCCCTGTTAACTGTGGTTATTTCCCCCAGCTGGAGGGAACCTCAGGGTTTCCCCCAACTTCCCGGGGACGCCAGCTCTGCCCTACAGCTCCCCTTCTCATAACCATCCTCCTTTCCTGTGATTTCTTCACTCTGCATCTTTGCACTTGCTTTTTCATCTTTATGGCCCATTTGTCCTGAAATCTCTGTGCATTTATAGTCAAAATCTCTCTTCTCCCTCCTCACTGGTCTCTGCTTGGAGCTGCCGCTGTGGCTCTGGGATGATTTGACCCCCAAGCTGTTGCAGGAGGTCAAAAATGGGACATGAGGAGTTCGGGCTTAAAATGAACTTGCCTGCTACAAATTTGAGCTTGCAGGAGGGATGTGAAGGGAGTTTGCTGTGAGCCGGGCGCAGCATTGCAGGCTGGAGGGGTTTTCTACCTTTGCATGCACATGGGTGGGTGCTGGCACCCAGCGCTTGTGCTGTACCCGTCAGGTGCCTGAATGATATTCTGCACGTCAGAAGCCTCCGAATTAAAGGAGGAAATCTCTCTGCAGCATCTGAAACAAGCCTGGGCTCTTCTCTCCTGGGGCTGGAAACCTTTCGGCAAGGTCTCTCTCGTCCTGGTTGCAAAATGCTTTGAGAAAGCAAAACAAGCACAGGGAGATGCAAACCGGTGAACACAACTGGGGTTCAGCTGGTTTTCTGACTTGTGGTATCTCCTGGAAATTTGGCTTTATGGCTCCGTTTTCTTAACCAAGCTGTCAGGCAGCTCCCTTAGAGGAGAGCATTACACAAGCACTTACCTTTATCAGCCGAATGTGGAACTCTGTATGAAGAGGTGTCAAGTTAATATGATAAGATCTTTTTTTTTCCCCCTAACTCTGTGTTGGTTATTGTCAATTATATCTTCCTTTTTAATTCTGTATTAAGACTCTCAGCCATTCCAGCATATTGTTTGGGATCAGTGACAGATGGCCAGACTCATCATTCTGCAGGTCACTTTGTTTATCCCTTAAAAAACTGGCCCAACAAGAGCTATTTTTCCAGTCTCCTGGATTTTCACCACGTCCAGGGCTCAAGAGATACTCAATACTTGCACTCTCACAAGCTGCTTCGCCAGCTCCAAATGCTTGGATACAAGTTATTTGGCTCAGCCTGTTTAAAAACAGCTAATTTTTGTGACTGCTGTTTAATATCCATCTTGATCCCTCCAGGAGCCAGAGCAGCAGAATCTCCTGAACACTCCTGACTCCTCACTCCCGCTGCTGTTCTTGCTGAATTTGGTGAAATAACGCCATCATTAGCCTGAGGATTTGGGGGTTTTCTCCAAGGGCAAAGATACAACCTGAAAAGGCGCCAGGGTACCCCAGAGCACATGGATTATTTGTCCAGTTTGAGGAATATTGTTATTTATCACTTAATCTGCAGAGCCCCAACTCTGCCGTCCCCTTCTCGGCCAGACCAACGGTATTTCCCGAGCCGTGCCAGGCTGAAGGTGCTGTTTGGGTTTTATTTGTGTAATACTCCAGCAATGCTTGCGGATCCCGGCAGTCTGACTAGTGCTTTGCACAAAAGCAGGAGCCCTTCCCTGCTGACAGGTGGGAGGGGGGTATAATCCCCCTCAGCAAGCCCAGTCCAATAAAGCATAAACCCCAGTTAACTTTAAGCCCATGAATAGTCCTTCTGGCTCTGCAAGATAAGCCGGAGCTTGAGTAACTGGATGGTTTGAGACCCTTGCGAGGAGCACTAAGCCCTTCTGGTAGCTTATTTCCCCCCCAGTGTTGTGCTGCCTTGCAAGGGGATCTTTGCTCCTTGCAGGAGATCCCACCACTCCTTTCCCTGCCTGCTTTTAGCATCCCTGCAGCATCACCCCTGCAACACCCAACATCATCCCTGCAACATCCAGAGAGCGGGTCTCACCCTCCTCGGTGCGTGGGTCCTATTCCATCTTGCATATCTCCATCCTGACTATTTTGAGGGAAAATCTGCTCATTTTTGGGGAAGAGCTGGGACCAGACAGTTCCCGGTGCATTAAGCTGGGCTCTGAACCATGAATACAGATCTTTCCTACCCTTGTCTCATCACCGGCTGCTAATGAAGCATCCGGCCCACGTAATCTGATTTGGTGGTAGCGCTCATCTTATTAGTGTGCACCACACACTGGTTTTAATATAGTTAATGAACCTCACTATAGGAAGCTTTATAAATTCCCACTTGAAAAATCACTGCAGAAGGGCCAGGATTTGGGTGTGTGACTCCTACTGGCTAACGCAGGGCTTAAACCTCGGGGTTTTTGTCCCTGCCGCATCCACAGGCGGGCACAGAGCCCGGGATACGGCGTGGCAGGAGGTGGGATGCTCCAGTTGCTGCGGTGAGCTAAAGGCGGAGTGTATGATTTCTGAAAATGAGAGGGATATAAGCAGTTGCTTGAAGTTTTTAAGGATTTCAGTGTCCTAAAGACATCTCACGGGATTAAAATACGAGTCAGGATAAGTCCCATCATGCTGTGGAGTTATTCAGCTTCAAAGCCAGTTGCAATACCAGCTGGGTTCATGCAGTCCTGGCTTGGCAGCTCTGGCATGGCAGAGTCTGGGGAATTATTTTTTTTTTTCCCTTGCCTAGAAATCTCCATCCCCACATCAAAACGGGGTCTCAGGTTTGACCTCTGCGGGCAGGAATGACTCCACGGTCTAAGATCTGGGCATGGGATCAGCCCCGGCTCCTGCATCCCCTGTATCACATTTATAACCAGTTGCTTAATATCATGTGAATCATATTGGGTTGGAACAAACCCAGCTTGATTAAGAGAAAAACTTGATGAGGAAAACCCACTTTGTGCTAATTATTCTGGATTTGTAAATTGCCACTAATGTGAGATAATAGTTAATAACCAGAATATATTTAATGAATCTTTTTTTCTATCTTTAGCTCGCTTTAGCCTGTGTTGCATTTAGTCTGTTAAACTATTTTAATTAGCAAATTTGCCTTTTATTTTTATGGGGAATAGGGACGTGATGTTGTCAGGGGGGACTAGTGTGCAGCACCTCTTCCGCTTTGCCTTGACAAAAAAATAATAACCCGATGCCTGTTTTCCCAACCAGGCTGTGCATAAAAGTGGTTCTTTGCTCTGCCCAACAGATAACAGAAGAAGTTTCAAAATTAAGACCTTCAGGACTGTGTTGAGAAATAAAACGTCTCCAAGGAAATGACAAATGACACGGACACGATGACTGATGCTGCTGTGGACCCAACCGACGGAGGGTCTGTCCTTCCCAGTTAAACCCATTTCATATTTCATATATATATATATATATATATATATATATATATGAAATACTTGCCA
>NW_020799137.1:279635-281662 GCF_003259725.1 Athene cunicularia
CATATATATATATATATATATATATATATATATATGAAATATTTGCCATGTTATCTGTGTTTCCTAACAAGTGCATTATGTAGAAGGGAATATCTTTGCAGCTGGAAGATTATCTTCAAATCATGTGCAATATAATGAGACTGAGCAAAGCCAGGAAAAAGGAGGAGGGGAGGTAGAAATCATTTGGAAATTATTTCAGTCTTCTTTTTTTTATTAAAAAAACCACCCCAAACTCTTGAAAGATTAAGCAATCAGAAAGGAAACATTAAGCAGAGCTGCTAATAAGCAGCCCAAGCGTTTTGCTCGGGGTCGGGGGTAGATGGGGGAGATTCGGTTGCTCTCACTGTTCCCTGTCGAAGGCCATGGGCTGGTTTTGATGCTGGGACGTGAATAATTTCTGTTCCATTTTTCTGACTTTCATGTAAATTCTCTTTATCAGTAGGTATGTGCTGTACCAAAGGCTGTGATTTATTTTCAGTTCCTTATTAAGAAAGTAACATCTCTACTAATGCTGACGAAAATGGTGTCGAACAGTCAACAAGTTGTGCCTTGCTTTCAGGATCACTCCACGAAAAACTAAGGAAAAATAGAATTTCCAGGGGTGGAAGAGATATAAAAATCCATTCCTGGCTGGTTGTGTCCCTGCTTCATTTCATGAGAACCCATGTGACCTTCTCTGCTGTCCCACAGTACTTCAGTCCCGAGGAAATATTATAGTATTGTTTTGCTAATACTATAATAAACGGGAAGCTTGTCCCTCCTTTGCCCATTGCTGTTTCATTTTGCAGGCTGAGGGGATATTTTGTGGCAGGTTAAGAACTGTGAGTTGCCCGTGCTGGGCTGCAAAGCTGTTAAAAATGGGGTTTCTATAACCTCGCTGCATTTCCTAGGACCGTATGGCTAAACGTAGATGCAAACGCCAAAGGGGTTGATGGTCTCTCCTTCTGGCTTCCCCCCCTCGCCCCAGCCTCATCCACCTCCGCACGCTGCCTCCATCCAGCTTGGAGACTAAAACCCACCCAGCACATACTCTGTCGGAGGAGCAAGACGAAACTCACAACAGCATTGGACTTCTGGGGGAAAATAATGTTGGTGAGACTCAGGCGAGCATGGGAACCTCTGTGTCTGCATGGCAATAATTCACTGGGGATGGTTCAGGGAATGTTAGTTTGGACTGGACCAAACAGAGTGAGATGGAGCTTACTCTGAAGCTCAAGGGGAGGTAACGGGCCAAAATCATTAGGCATGTGAAGTAGATTCTTGAATTTTTCTATTTTGATTACTTTGGGTCCATGTCCAAGGACAAGCCTGGAGATCCCACCAGGTACTTGGAAAGTGGAGCAAGGACCACTCTGCCTGGAGGGCAGCACCAAAACCTGGATCCTTCACCAAACACAGCTATTTACCTGCTTTTCAAACCAGATCCCAGGCAGGAGATAGGGAAAATCCACAGGAGATAAATGTGGGATGCTTCAAGGCATAACCCAAGTGAGGACGCACTTAAAATAAACACCCTACCTAGAAAAAAGGCTCTGAAATGGGAGGACTTGGGGGAATATTTGTGGCAAAGCAACTGGCCATCTGCACCACGTGTCTCTCCTTGCAGCAGAGCTTTGAAGAAGAATGAAACCCAGGTGGGTTTCTGAGCCATCGTGCGGGGCTGGGATCACTCTGGACCTGTCTGTAGTTCAGCAGAAGTCGTCCTCCTTTCTGGCTGTCTAAGCCCCACATGCAAACTTCAGCTGCAATTAGGACTGAGAAATTCCCTTAAGAGTGGGGAAGTGGTGTGGTTCTTAACAGAATGCGTCGACTTTGGGGAGGTCACGTTTATTTTGTTTGGTTTTTAAACACTGATAATTTCTTGGCTTGAATTCCTCTGTCACGGCATGTACATCATTGGTGATGGAGACCTTGTTCATGGGAGCAGGGCTTGGGAGCCCCAAAGAAAAAAATCTCTGGGGCTCTGTATAGGTGCAGGCTGGGGAGAACAGGCTGAGATGGCAAGGGAAAAAAAAAAAAAAAAAAAA
>NW_020799137.1:281712-294476 GCF_003259725.1 Athene cunicularia
AAAAAAAAAAAAAAAAAAAAAAAAGTGAAAAAACTAGCAGTTTTAGTCAAAGCTGCTTTGCTCACCTTGGGGGATGAAAAGCAAATACGGATCTGACCCTTAGTGGGACATTGCTCCTTGGGCTTGTTGGCGTTTATTCCCAGCATGGTAGAAACCCTGGGGCCGCTGGAGCTGTGGGTAAAGGGATTAGAAAGGGCTGATGCCCGGTTTTATCACAGCTGTTGAGGTGCGGAGGGCGGTGGGTTGGGGACCAGGGCTGCTGGAAGAGCCCGAGGAGCTGGTCCCTGAGCCCACGGAGATGAGCTGGGAGCGCCAAGGCTGGACAGGGGGATGCGGGGGAATCATGGAGGTGAAGCACCCTGCCGTGTGAAATCAATCCAGTGTGAAAGCCATCTGCGCAAATTAAAGCTAATTGGAGCAGTGGCTCTCATTAACTTTGTGTTTGGCCCTGCCCTGCCCAGGGGCAGCCCACAGGGATGGGGAGAGGGAGCTCCTCCATGGGATCCTCCAGCAAATTGCTCTGCGGGCAAAGCCCCCGGGATCAAGCAGTAACCGTGGCACAGCCACGGGCTTGCAGAGCTTTTTGCCTTGTGGCCAGCTGTGTCTTAATGTGGCACAGCCCAAACTCACCTCCCAGGCATCCACCCCCTGTCTCCTGCAGAGGCGAGCTCTGTCCCCCCCAGGCTGTCTCATCCTGCAGAACCCCAGCACCAAAGTTAATTAATGCTCAGACCATAAAAAGTCTGAGACCTTAAAAAGACCTTAACAAGACCCCTTAAAAAACATCATTAAAAGTCCCCAGTGTTTGGGGAGTGAGGGCTGAGGCTCTTCCCATCACCAGGAACCCCAAATAAACAAGCAGCGATCTCTTCCCCATTGCCAGGGATGGAGCTGCCAGCAGCCTGGGCGAGATGGAGCTCAGCTTTTTTGGGAAGATCTCACCTCCAAAACCACTAAGGAGATGCAAAATACACAGCGTGATGGGCTAGCAGTGGGCTTTTCTACCATGCTGATGGTTTTGAGCAAAGCACCCACTGAAGATAAGATCCAGCATCCCCGGGGTAGCGGCACATTAACAGGAGGATAATTGTTTTTTTCTGGATGGCAACACAGACCTGGATCTTGGGAAGCCCTGGTCCCAAAGGTGTTAAATTTAGTTTCTTTTGGAACATGATCTAGTAGCCCTTAAAATGGGGGATAGAATGTATCAGTACTAAAGTTATTTTTATTTTTCACAGGTGTTTCGGAGAGCTTTTTTATGGCATGTGTATATGTAACATAATTATACCTTGTCTGTTTTCAGTAGCCACTTTGTTAAAACGTCTCTCTGTTATGGTTCCAAGCGGGTATTTTGAATGAGCAAAGTGATGAGAAAACCCAGATCCCCTCACCCAGTTGGGTTGGTGGGTCCCAGCAGCAGAAATGCCCCATTCCCAGAGCAGAGCTCAGCCCGCGGCCACTGACCGCTCCGCTCCTCCCGGCCAGCACCAAACCCACCCCACGGACATCTCACACCGATGACAATCTTGCCAAATTTCAACCTCTTCTTGATATTGTACATACTGGCCTTGACAACGTTGCTCCTTGCTGTTGGGTTTCTTTTGCTTGGTCACCGAGCCAGCTAATTGTTAATGTGCTTTTTCAAAATAATCGAGAGTTTGATAGTCTTTAACTGTCATCCTGGTATATTAATCTGTGTTGCCACGACTCTGACTCTTGTGCGTTTTAAAGATAACCATCGTATCAGGACAGCCACGTTGAAATGTCATTTGGAGCGGAGGGCTGCATTTGGCAAGGGAAGACAAATTAAAAATGTATCCAGTCAATTAAAAAAAAAAAAAAAAAAAAGGGAACGATTTAATGATGGCTGACATCAAGAGAAGATCCAAAAAAATCGCGTGCATTGATTCCCATAATCATCCAAACGCAGGCTGCTCATCTTTATTCATAGCCCTTCAAAGCCATGTGCCGAGATGCTGAGAGCATCTCTGAGATGCCGCGCGTTAGACGTGCTCTTTAGACGCTGAACACGTAGACGTTTCTCCTCTGCACCCAACACAGCTGCTGCCTCCAGCAAACGCTGCAACGCCATCCCTTCCCCCTTTTTAATTTTAGGGTGCAATTGCAGTGATGAGAGCTCTGCCGTTGGGTCCATCCTGGTGGATAGCGCAGGAAAATCAGATCGAGGGAGCTGGGCTGGTATAGGGTTAAGGAAAACCACTTGTTTTAAGAAGATGTTTTAACATTTTTGAAGAAGAGAGCAGAATTAGAAAGCAAAATGTCTCAAAAAGTGTCGAAGGGCACTAACAAAGGCTCAGTGGACACAGCACACGGGATGGGGCTCAGCAGCACGGCTGGAGAAAGCTTTCAGAGACAAAACGTATGAGACGCTACAAGGCTGCTTTGCTTGCCCTGCTAAATTTGGGGGAGAAGTCAGGATTCCTGCGGTCCCATCCCGGCCTCCAGCCTCTTTCCACAGGTGCTGCCAAATCCCTGCAATGTTAACATCTCAGAAAGCAGCCTCTGAGCACCCTGGAGGCTTTAATTAATGCACACACTGGGATGTTTTCTGAGACAGATGTTTAAATGCTACTGGATCCTTTTAAAATTAATTTGTGGGATAACATTTTTCTCTGCTAAAATCTTTGGGAGCCAGCATGCTCCCCACTCTCTTGCTTTTCTTTCCGTTGCACAGTCAGCTAGAAAGTTGTCCCTCTAAGCTGAGATTAAAACCAAATAGCAGCCCTGGGTGAATTAAATTACACATCTCTATAATCCACGTATTTTCATCCACCAGCCTCTGATAGAGGTAAATTGCATTTCTTTTTCTCATTTTTTCTGCTTCCTCCAAGATGACATCATCAGTGCATCTTTAAAGGGTCTGAGGTACCGCTGTCCCCCACTGGGGGTTTCCATAACGCACCATCTCTGGCCAGGCTGATGCTGTGTTTTAAACGCATCACTCCTATTCCTGAGGATGATTTCGGAGCAGAACAAGTTATCTGGCAATGCACAAGTCATTGATAGAGCTGGACTTGCAAGACAAATGGTATTAAGGGGAAATGTAGCCAGGAAAATGTAAAGCAGTGCCTGAAACGGGGCGGTTTTAATGAAAAACAACGTGTTTGCTGCCATGTCCCTTTCGCTGCCATTAGTGTATTGGAAATGCGACTCGGTTATTCAGATTGCTTGGGTCTTGCAGGAAAATCACCTTCACTGCTGAAGGTCAGATATTCCCACAGCTGAATTTAGCATCTTTCAAGGAGAACGGACTCATAATTCATCACCTGAGCTCTCAAAACATTGCGAATGGGGGACGTTGCACCAACCATCGACCTCCAACACGGGAGCAGCTCATGTTTCTTAATTTTCCATTTACTATGCAATTTATTTTCACGGTATCTTCCTGGGACTGAGATGGCTGGATATAATTTTGACTTTGCTTTCCCTCATTCGCATTCCCAGCTGGCTAATGCTGAAATGTTTCCATGATTGTCTCAACTGGAACACACATTGGGTATATTTGAAAAGTGAAATTTTGCCTTGTCAAATTCAGTGCATCAGGCTGAAAAACTCAATCCTGACTAATTAGGTGCCACAGGAAAGATGCAATTTTGGACTAGAGATGTAAAGTGCAGTCTTGTTACTCTGAGTTCTTTTTAAACTCCGGTTTTGCCAGTGAGCTGTGTTGGAATTGTTTAAACTTGTTCTTTTGATACCAGTCTGATGCTAAAACAAGCCACTGCATCCCGTCGTCCTGGTGACCTCCACCGCGGTGTGGGCCTTGTGTTCAGTTACCAGTTAAAAAAAAGTGATTTTTTTTTTTTTTTGGTTGCGTGATTTTTTTACCTGATGTTGAATTTATTTTTTTAATGTTTTTTTTTCATTAGAACTTGAAACTGTTATTTCATACACAAAGTTCAATAAAATGGCTGAAACATGCAGTGCGTGGTGGTTTGAAAGTGAAACAGGGGCAGAGGGGAGATGTTGGGGGTGCAAGGATGAGGTTTGAGATGCATCCCCTGGATGAACTCATTTTTTAGGATGAAATAATCTGAAATTCAATGGCATTCTCAGGAGTAAAATTTACTTCATTAGAGAAATAAAAACTTGGGGTAAAAGTTGCACATTTCCAGCATCCCAACCAGCTGTCTGGAGAGCTGCCCTCTCTTTATGGACTGAAGAAGCTCCGGGCAAACTCTTCAAGTTTTGATGATGTGTCACAAAATAAGATGTCACGTACGATGCTTTGGCAAAGCAAATGCAAATGCAGGTGCCTGCTCTGGCGCTGACCCGCTCGTCCTGACTGCGGGTGGGGATCTTGAGAAATGAGATCCGAGGCTCATTTGACAACCTTGCCCTTGGCTTTGTACCACGTCTTTGAGCTTCACTCAAAAGCGAGCGTGGCCAAATAGTGTCAGAGCTTTTTTTTTTTTTTTAGGCTACTGGTTGTCTTAAAAAATATTGAATAACAGGAATGGAAAAAGAAGTTAGAGTTTTACAAGCCATGTTTAATCAGCAGCAGCTGTGACCAGTCTCACTCCCACAACCCTCGAGGAGAGGATTTTCACGAGCAGATGAAAACTGGAAACTTTTCTGGTTCCTTTCGCTTTTAAATCACCTGGTTCTGGTATTTGCAGATTTAATTTAAAAAGCAAGATGCACATTCCTGGTTTGAGAAAAAGAGCTGGAGACCGTGAAGCGAGCGGAGCCATGGCTGAGATTGGGGATGAGCTGCCTGAGCCTGGCGAAGTGCAGGGAAGGCTGGATCTGGTTCAGGACCTGAATCACTCCAAGGGGACCCCTAAGTGATAAATTATTAGAGAAGGTGCTAAAATGGCTTGAATAGCAAATATAAGCGCTGCTGTGCTGTGTCCCGTGGCCGGAGGGCCCAGGCTCCTGCAGTGGGGATTTTATTTTAGCGGTCGCTGAGCCAGGAGCATGGACTGTTATACCAAGTGACTTGGGTGTTTTTGTAAATCCATTTCTAGGACTGAAATCCAGACAGAAATCCTGTAAGAGATTCCAAGTGTTGAGCTGGGGGGCTCACTGGAGGCAGAGCAGCAGCCAAACGTGCTTGCAGCCACCCCAGGCAGGATCAAACTGGGGAATTCAGGGCTGATGCAGAACCTCAAATTCTTGAATTTTACAAAACATCTTGTTTGACCCTGTTTGGCCCTGTTGACTGGTAGGGTCAAACAAGTTCCTAGAAAAGTAGCGTTGAGTGCGGGGACTGGTTTGTGTGGTTTTATCTCTCTTTGCTCTCTAGGTTTGCTGGGAGCATCATGAGCTGGGTGGTGGGCAGAGCCGTGATGAGCAAAATCCCTTTGCACCAGCTACAGCACAATTATTTCCAACTAGTCTGAGAGTGGTTGTACTGGATGGGACCGAACTAGATGGCAGACAGTGTTGGTGTCAGGGGCAGGTTTAAGCCTGGGAGGAGGGAGCCTCTCTGGTTCAGGGGTGCTCAGAGCCAGAGCAGTGAGTTTTAGCAGCTCTTGGTGCTTCTCTCTTTGCCATGACCTCGATTTCTCTCTCGGCTCCCCTCAGGGTTGTGGTGCCTCCAGCTACAGGTTTTGGTTGACGTGTGGTTAACTAGGGAGGCACTTAAGCATCCCTGAAAAACAGGATGTTGCAAGGTTTGAGATGCAGAGTGAATGGCATCAGCCCAAACCGGCCCAAGGGGAAGGACGGGCGCAGGGGCGGTGTCTGGCACATCCCACCTAGGTTTGCTTGCAGAGCAGCAGAAGACACCTTCCACAGCACCACCGAGGAGTGGAGGGCAATGTTCCCGTAGCCAACCCAGCGCCAGGAACCAGGAGGAGCCTTGATTTAAGGTGCATACCCAGACCTCATGGGTTTTGCAGGGTTCCCAGCCCACCCCTGGGGTGTAAATGCATGGAGAAGACGTGGCACCAGAGAGCTGCGGAGGGGCTGGACGTGGTCAGTGCCAACAGCTCATCTCCCCCAAGGTGGATTTCATTTACCAACTTGTTGGCTTTTGGAGGGGGGAGCTGGGAGGGGCGCAGCGGCTGCGGGATGTAGGTCAGCCCCGGGTGGCATGGTGTGACAACAGGACAGACGTCTCACACTTCATCTCTAGAGGTTATAAAGGGCAGTGGGGAAATGCCACCGTGGCGGTAACACAGTGCTGGGTGTTTGGAGCTGCACATGGAGCAAGCACTGGTGGCTGCCTGCGTTTGTGACATATAAATTCATCTTAAAATAAGGGCCTGGAGGAGCCCAGCTGCTGAAGGGCTGGTTTTTGCTGTCCTTTTGGCTCACCTCCTTACCTGAGCATGGGCATCCCCACGTGGCTACGGCAGCCTCTAGCAGCACGGCTCTGCACTCCGATGCGTGTGTGCAATCAATCTTTCACTTGCAGCCTTGAAATTTGCTGCTTGGAAATTTCCCTGGGTGCCATATTGATTAATCATTTCCTAGTCACCATCTCACCACCACGCAGGATTTTAATGACCTGTGTCATATCCCTCGCTCCAAGACAGAGCATCCAGCTCTTCCAACTGTGACTTTTCCAGGATGCTGTACAGGGGCTCTTCCAGCTCAGACCCGGGCTCCTGCTGGGTATTTCCTCTCTCCCCAAGGTATGCCTTGCTAAGGATGCCTCATATTAGATACTTCACTTTCTTTCAAATAGATGTTGATACCTGAAAGGATTTTCCTTTCTGTTCCAACCAGGGAGGCATGACATCCTTTTGCAAGAGTTGTTGGCCATCCCTCTGCCATCATATTTACCCATAGGATGTCTAAGCTTCTCGTTTCCCCCATGGAAACCTCCTTTACATAACACCACCTGCTCCTGGCCACTGGCTACTATTCATTTTATTGATACACTCTTGAATTTCTTCCAGCAGAGCTTCAGTTTTAGGACCTCACCATGCTCATCTGCAGCACCAGTACTGAGGATTTTGGCAGCATTTCTGCCCTCTGTTTGTGAAGGGTGGAAGCAGACTTCACCTCCTGCTCTTCCAGGTAGATGTTAGTGTGAGTTGCCTCTTGATTTATCCATCGGCATGAACGAGACGTGCGCTGCCGAGCACAGATTGGATGAAGATACCAACAAATGAATGTCATTTTGGGGGGTGGCAGATGCTTGGCTTGGCAAAGAGGGGAATGACAGAGGGGACCATGATCTCCTTGTCTGTCCCAGGTGGTGACCGCCACCACGTGTGACTTTCTTGGCTCTGTTTGTTCAGCCCAGTATGGGGCCCAAGAGGAGCCGATGGGCACACAGCTCCTGAGCTTCAGGTCGGGGCTACCTGGGGCTACCTGGGGCTCTGTCCCCTCTGCGACTGCAGGAAAGGAAATGTTCCCCCAATGGGGTCATGGAATCACAGGGGGTGCTGCAAGGACAATCGTTCCCAAGGACCCAGCCTGCGGAGCGCTGGGGGTTTTGGATGCTCCGAGGACCTTCCTGCAGAACAGAAGCATTTATACCCCAGCATTTCCACACCCCCAGGGGAATTAAGCACAAATGAAGGGATCTGATCTGAACAGGGACTGAAGCTGCTCTTGCCCCTTCCGAGTCATCAGCCGTGTGGGTAGTGCCTCAGCTCCCATGGGTGCTTGGCGACGGCGGCAGCCCCAGTGGGTGCTGCTTGTCTGGGAAAGCGTGAGTTGAGAGTGAAAGGTGGGGAGGGGGAGAAGGGGAAGCCGAGGCTAAAAATAGCTATTTTTGAACGAAATGGATGAAAACCTCTTTGAAGAAGTGAGGGGAGAAGGGGAGGGTTTCCATGGAAACGGGGAAGTCTGTCTCTTCCCAAAAGAGGGGGTGGGAGATGAAGAAATAGTAAATATGGCAAAGAAATGACGGGGAAGAGGATGCTGTGAGTCAGTGGCATTCCCCATGGATCAAGGGGAGGGGGCTGTGGGGTCCACACCTGCCTGGAGTAGATGGGGCTCTGACACTGCCTGCCCACGTAGCCTTGGGCATGTCACCTTGTGTCCTCCCGAGTCACCTGCAGCCCGGTGGCTGTCATCCACCCGAGTCACCAGTGGGAACAGTGAGCCCAGAGCTGCTGCGGAGACGCTTGAGGGGCCAGGTCATTGTCACCACAACGGGGCATCTCCAGCTGCTCCCGGCAGCAGGACAGCAGCCATAAAATAATGAATTTCCTCCAAACCGTTTGAGAAAGTGGAAAAAAATTTGGGTTTTTTTTCTGCTAGAAATTTTCCCCCATGGCATGGCCATTTCAAGGAGAGGCCATGCAGGGTCTGGAGCTGCGCAGCAGAGACAGGGGGGCCCTGGCTGGAGGGTGAGGTTAGTGGCGAAGCCGGGGCGGGCTGGCGTGCCATGCAATCTGCCACAGCTTCCAGCCCGGCACAGTCCACGACTTGGCACAGCTCCTGACCTGGTGTGGCCCGCGGTTTGGCACAGCTCATGATTTGGCACCGCTCTCAGTCTGGCATGGCCATGGGGCTGGCATGCCCCATAACTTGGCCCAGGCCAGGCTTTGGCCCAGCGGGCCGGGCTCAGCGGTGCTTTGTGCTGTGCCATGCGGTGCCATCTCCTGGCTGACACTGCCACGGTGCCACCGTGCCCACAGTGTCACCATGCCCAGGCTGCCAGCCCAGCCCTGGGAACGTGCTCCCAGCCCGAGCGCACCCACTGGCTGCATCTGCCTGCAGCATCTCAGCGTGGGAGGAAGAGAAGAGGCAAATCATCCTCTCAAACCACTTTCCTCCCAGCTTGTTTACCAGGGAGCGATGAACATCTGGGGTGATGGGAACATCTCACCCCTTTCCATGGCTCAGATCTGACCTTCAACAGCTCTTGGCTCCTTCCCAGCACCAGCAGACACTTGGGCTGAGACCCATGGAGTCTAAAAATTGCCTCTGCGGGGCTGCTTGTCCCATTTGTGCTGTGCTGGGAGGTGCTGTCACCCTGCTCATCACCTGCACAGGGAACTAGTCCCAGGACTAGTGACTAAAAGGATTTGTGCCCCATCATGGCAGTGCAGAGGGGACCCTGAGATCACTTAACTGCTCCCCCAAGGCAAAAGCAATCTGCCTACAGGTGCTGGCCATCTCTACTGGAGGTTTCACCCATCTCCCCTTAGTCTTCTCCTCCCTAAGTTCAACAACCAGAAGATTTCCACTTTTGTCCCTATTTCCCTGCTTTTGGTGAGCATCATCCTCCACCAAAGCCAGAGGAGGAGGGAGACTTTGCTGGGCAGATGGGCATGGTCTGGCTCAGACCTGAAAAAAATGAATCATTGGAGAGAAAATTAGACATTCATCACCTCTTCTCTGTCTTGGGGCCACACGAGCAGTCCTGGCTCGGCAAAGCAGGCGTTTGGCTGGTGTCTCAGATAAAGGCACTTCTGGAGCCCTGAAGCAAGTCCCTTTGGAGCAGGAGGACTGTAAGCAAGAGGGACATGGCTGGGTCGCCTCGGTGAGGAGGTGATGGCCCACAGCCAGCCTGCACGGACGCAGGAGCTTGGCTGACACCGTGAGTAAAACCCCAGCCCTGGAGAGGGTGGAGGGACTTCACCCACGGATGATGCTTACGAGCTGGCGGCCTTTCTTCCCAGACCTGAAAGCCCTCGCGCCTGGCTGGAAGGAGGCTATTGATTGCTTTTCCATTCGTTAATTTGGCTTGTCCTGTCCTTTTTGTTTGTGCAAGTGAAATAAAGCGGCTTTGAGAGCCTTTTAACTGGAGTGGCTGGAGCAGCCCAAGCAGGAGGCACCCTCCCAGGGCCGACGCTCGCCCTGCACCAGCCCGGCAGCGGGTCCATTAGCTCTCCTGGAGCGAGCAGCAGCCTGGCATAAAATATTCACAATCATTTCGACGAGCTCCAAAGCCCTCAAGAACTGAAGTTCTTTACTGTGTTTTGTTTGCACTAAATGACTTTTATTTTCAATAAATGGTGCCCAGCTCCTCTCCAGACCAGCCGTCCAGGCTGGTGGAGCATCTTTGGAGGCAAAGATGTTGCAACTCAGCAGTCTCAAGCAAACGAGAATTCAGACTGGTACCCAAAGGAGCTATTTTTAAAACAGTCAGATATTTTATTATGAAAACCACCTTGGAGGAATACAGAGGGAAAATTTATTTGATGCAGACAGGTGATATTTGCAGTTTTCCCTTTGGCCACGAAGTGCCTTCCTGGGGACCAGGAGATTGTCCCATGGACCAGGAGCCCTGCCCGGCTCCTGCAGAGCCCAGCATCACTTTTTCCTCTGCTCTTCCTTTCTCATCCTGGGCAAAAGCCCAAACCTCCCCCCATCTCCCCAGGTGGGGGGAGACACTCTGACGGTATTTTGGGATTCACCAGCAGCATCTGCTGTGGAAGGGCAAAGTCTGCTCCGCAGGTCAGTGTCATTTTGTTCCCTGGCTGCTGTCATTTTTAGATGCCGTGCCACCGCATCGGGGTCACCGACATCTCTCGGCATTCCCTCCTCTTGCTCGCACACTGAGGTGCGGGTGCTGGGGGGCCGGGAGTTCGGTCCTCTGACGTAGGCAGCAGTGGGAGGTCGGATGCTTTCCCTGGAGGGTGACTCACAGCCCCAGGAACTCACTTTCACAGCTCCTCAAATGACACAGGGCCCAGTTCTGTCAACCCCTTTCAGCTGACAATCCGTGGCACGGGCGGAGATGGAGGCTCAGCACCCTGTCCCGTGCAAGCCCACTCTTCTTGGCACCGCGGCCAAGCCTTGGTCCAGCTTGGCTCTTCCTCTTGTCATGGCTGCTGGTGTCCACTCCAACTCTAAAAGTCCCTCTGGCTTTTCAGGAGGTGACATGGAGTCGCCAGCAGGGACACCACGGGGAGATGCCACCATCCAAGGCTGTGCAGGGTGAGTGAGGATGGTAACGCTGGTGCCCGTCCCAGTGATGTGGCGTGGGGCCAGGCGTGATGGTGCTTTGCACTGTGACTCTAGGGCTTGAGTTCTGCTGTTCTGGATGCGGCCGCTCCTGGGGACACCCTGCCCTGTGGGGTTCATCACAGAGTGTCTACCAAACCCCCTGCCAGCAGGATACAGGGGGGAAAAAATGGGGAAAAAAGTGCACATTTTTGCATTTTGTTCGCATGAATGGCTCCAAGCCCACAAACACAGGGTCTGAAAAGCCTTTTGGGGGCCTCCCTGGGAAGAAAGGTGGCAAAGCAAGGGGAGCTCATCTGCTTCCTGATGGGACCTGGACACCGGGTTGCTGGGTCCCTGGGACATCCTTATGCCAAGTGACTTTCCCAGCGCCACGCACACAGATGAGGTAAGGTTTCTGGTTTGGGTGACTATAAAGTCCATTTGAATAAGAGAAATAATCCAGGAGGGACTCATTTTTTAACGATAACATCGATGCAAAGACATCGGCTGGTTAAATCCTTGTAAAACAGACAAGTGGGTGCAGTGCCTCAGCTCGTCTCGTTCTCTGAAAGGCTGGGTTACGTCTGGAGCTGTCAGCGTGGCTGAGGGAGGCAAGTGCAGACACACAGACTATAAGAATAGCTCCACAATTAGGATAGTAAATCAGGAGAGTGTCACTCAATTCACAGAAATTCCCCTGATTTGCTAGAGATGGGATTTTTGGCTCTTTGTAAAGAGCTGGTGCCGTTTATATGAAAAAAATCCCCCTGGTTTTGCAAAACCTTCGCAAGGCGGCAGCAGGAATAACAAGTTAGAAATTCAGCTTCACTTGAATTGTTGTTCTCTGCCCGGCCTCAGTTTCTGCATATTGCATAAGGGTTAGCCCGGGGCATAGCATTTTTCTGAATTCAACCTACCCTGCTATGGCAGATCTGCCTTCAGAAAAGGCTAAAACGATGCAGATGACATTAAAAAAATCCCTTATCCAAAGCAGCCTCGTGTCCAGCTGGATGCATGCAGTAAGAAAACCTGTGGCACAAAGGCCATTTGTGGCAGGGAGTGAAGGATTCCCAATTTTGCCATAGGGTGAGAAATTCATTTTCCATCTTGGGATCTGGCTGGGGCTTTTTGTTTCAAGATTGAGAGGGGTGTTGGGAGGAGCAGTGGGTGACAGCATCCCCCTGCACTCCCTGGTGCTGCACCCAGTCTCTTGCTCTGTGTCACCCGCTGCTCCTGGCACCTCGGGGAGAGAAAATAATGTGATTTAGCCCTACATGTCCCCACATCCCCCTGCCCGGCTGGGTATTCTTGGGTATTCAGGGTGGTCCATACCCTCCCATCCCACCTCGGGTCGTTGTTCCTGGGGCAATTGCTGGCAGCACCAGCAGCTCCTTGCCAATTTGACTGCTGTGTATGGGACCAGAAATATTTTCCATCGCCTCCTCCAGAGCAGAGTTTGTTGGGTGCCTTGCAGGACTTGCCGCTGCCCGGGTGTTCTCCTTGCGGCCATGGGATAATGGCAGAGCAGTCCCTCATGTCCCAGGGCAGGGGTTGATCCGTAGGTCTTCCATGTCAAGTTTGTAAGAGCTTGGTCTTGTCTCTCCTTTGGGGGTGGGAGATGCCTCCATGCAAAGGAACGTCTGTAAATGCAAAGTGACATAAAATTGTTGCGTTTTACATCCTCAACTCAGCCAAGAGCAGAGCGGTGTTGTCTCTGTGAGTCCAATCCTGCCCCATCTCCTTCCCCAAAGCTGCTTGGAGCTGGTGGTTCTCCACCCCCCAGATCTCCCTGAGCAGATCCAGGCTATTACCAAGAATATGGGATGGATCCGAGCCGCACGGTAAAGCAGCATCACGTATCCAGGGATATGATTATTTCCCAGTGGTTGAAATCTAGGTCTCTGGCTTGGGAGGAGGGAGGCGGGGTAGGGGGGTGAGGG
>NW_020799137.1:294526-308576 GCF_003259725.1 Athene cunicularia
TTTTCTTTTTTTTTTTTTTTTATATCATCCCTTCGCCTTTTCATGAGACACTTCCAAACCTACGTACCTGTCCTTCTGCAGGATAGTAGCCCTGCCCTGAATCCGATCCCACCACCGGGCACTGGGAAGAGTTTAGCATAAGGATTTCTTTTAAAACCCAATATGACAGTTGCTACCGGAGATCCTGCAGATGAAGCTGCAGCTCTTCCCGGTCACCCGCAGGACACGTATAACCCTGAGACCGACCATGAATGCTGCGAGAGGGTGGTCATTAATATTTCGGGTCTGCGCTTTGAGACACAGCTCAAGACACTAGCCCAGTTTCCAGAGACCTTACTAGGGGATCCTAAAAAGAGAATGAGGTATTTTGACCCGCTCCGGAATGAGTATTTCTTTGATCGGAACAGACCCAGCTTCGATGCAATTTTGTACTATTACCAGTCTGGTGGGAGGTTGCGGAGGCCGGTTAATGTGCCCTTAGATATCTTCTCGGAAGAGATTCGTTTCTATGAACTGGGGGAAGAAGCGATGGAGATGTTTCGGGAGGATGAAGGCTACATCAAAGAAGAGGAAAGACCGTTGCCTGAGAACGAGTTTCAGAGACAAGTGTGGTTGCTCTTTGAGTACCCTGAGAGCTCAGGCCCTGCCAGGATTATAGCTATTGTCTCTGTCATGGTGATTTTGATCTCCATCGTCAGCTTTTGCCTGGAAACTTTGCCCATTTTTCGGGATGAGAACGAAGACATGCACGGCAGTGGGCTGAGCCATCCCCCCTACTCCAACAGCAGTATGGGGTACCAGCAGTCCACCTCTTTCACAGACCCCTTCTTCATTGTGGAGACACTTTGCATCATCTGGTTCTCCTTCGAGTTCTTGGTGAGGTTTTTCGCCTGCCCCAGCAAGGCTGGATTTTTTACCAACATCATGAACATTATAGACATCGTAGCCATCATTCCCTATTTCATCACCTTGGGGACAGAGCTGGCTGAGAAGCCGGAGGACGGTCAGCAAGGCCAGCAAGCCATGTCCTTGGCCATCCTTCGAGTCATCCGCTTGGTGCGGGTCTTCAGGATCTTCAAACTCTCCCGACACTCCAAGGGGCTGCAGATCCTGGGGCAGACTCTCAAGGCCAGCATGCGGGAGCTGGGCCTCTTGATATTTTTCCTCTTCATCGGCGTCATCCTCTTCTCCAGCGCCGTCTACTTTGCTGAGGCCGACGAGAGCGAGTCCCAGTTCCCGAGCATCCCCGATGCCTTCTGGTGGGCCGTGGTTTCCATGACGACTGTTGGCTACGGAGACATGGTCCCCACAACCATTGGGGGGAAAATAGTGGGTTCCTTGTGTGCCATCGCTGGCGTATTAACGATTGCCTTACCAGTGCCCGTCATAGTGTCTAACTTCAATTACTTCTACCACCGGGAGACGGAGGGAGAGGAGCAGGCTCAATATTTGCAAGTAACCAGCTGCCCAAAGATCCCCTCTTCCCCTGACCTAAAGAAAAGCAGAAGTGCCTCTACTATTAGTAAGTCTGATTATATGGAGATTCAGGAAGGCGTAAACAATAGCAATGAGGATTTTAGGGAGGAGAACTTGAAGACAGCCAATTGCACCCTAGCTAACACAAACTATGTGAATATCACCAAAATGCTAACCGATGTCTAGTCGCTAAAATCTAGTAACATATTTAAAGCTGAAGTGGAACAATTGCAGATATTGAGTGCTGCTCTGCATTGTAGTTAATACAGTATTTTCTACGGTGTATATTTGGTTCTGCATGGGAAGCAATAGCTGTGTAAGTGACTTTTAACCTTTGATTTCCACACTGAATAAGCGTTCGTGCAAAAAAAAAAAAACCAAACAACAAAACCCCAACCAACAAACCATTTTGATTCCCTTCTCCCATCCCAGGCTTGCGGGTTTCCAAAGATGCGGAGTGGTTGGGCATTTCGAGCAATGGGATGGGGATGCAGGGGGCAGCTCTGGGCCATCCTGGGGTACCACGAATGCTGGTCCCTGTCTCATGGAGCCGGGTGATCGCCAGCTTCCAGGCGTGGGGAATGGCTGGGAAAGGTCAGGCAGAGCTTAATGAAGGGAAGATGCAGTCGTGTGTCCGAACTGCTTGAAGGCTCAGGTTTCCGCCCCGGGAATGCCAAGTGCGAACGCATCGCCCAGGCTCATGTTTCATAACTGAAAATGCTGCATGCTGCAATAGTTTCAGCCACTGCAGTATGCCAGTGTGAGGCCCAGGGGAGGGATAATTAGTATGACGGCACATTATTTATTAAGTCTTAAATTTTCTATGCTAGGCATCGGGAGGGACGAGTAAATAAATCAAGAGCTTGGATTTTATTTATTTATTTAGGTGACACTTCCATTACCAATATTTCCAGGATCACCAAAGACACCTCCACTGACACATTGAAAATGAGTTGGAAAAAGCATCTTTTTTAATATCTATATATAAAACTGGAGCAACTATGCTGTGGCCTATAATATATTTATACTGCAGTGAAATTTAACCAGTAATACAGTACAGCTGCATGGATATTTGTTGCATGAATCTGAATATTTAATACACACACAAATATATATTTTCTTAGTAGACTATACAATATTCA
Organism: Athene cunicularia; assembly: GCF_003259725.1. NCBI lineage: Eukaryota > Metazoa > Chordata > Aves > Strigiformes > Strigidae > Athene > Athene cunicularia. The sequence goes on from NW_020799137.1 coordinate 297,145, forward strand.
TGTTTATAGTGTTTATAGATTCTCCAGTGGCTCGAAGGAGATTCATGGGAGTTAAAAAAATCTCCATTATATTTAAAAACTGGATGGGGAAGGCATGTGCTGACAGCAGTTTGATAGATAACAAGGCAAAGCCTGAGTGTCCGAGCATCCAGACACGAGAGCCCACTAATGCAAGCGAGGGAAGGTGAGCTGAAAGTTAAACACCTGCGCTCATTATGGGGCAAGTAATTAGTCATTAATCTTGGTGTCATGAGCAGAAACCACAGTGGAGCAGAGGGGGCACGAGGAGCAGGTGGAATAGCAGGTACTGGCTCTCCTGACTTGTTTGTTCAGCAATTTTCAGCCGTTTCCCATATAATTATCGTGTGTGTGTATATAGATATTTAGAGAGCGACTATAGGGCCGGATCCTCAGCAAACGTGAGCACCTGGGGCAGTGGGGGCTTCCTGGCTCGGGGGTGCCGGGATGGTGGGACATGGCCTGGAGCAGGATGACCTGCCCCTCAGTGCCCATGGGATCACCAGGGCAGGGTGCATTCGGGGCTGGAAAACTTCTTTTCAACCATGTAGAGCCTCAGGGCTGGTGGTTTATTCCTTTACGATGGAGAGGGCACATGCTGAGGGCAGGCTGGATCCGAGCTGGTGCCTCTGAGCCTTTGCTTTGCCTTCGTCCAGGGTTTTTAGGAGGAGTGAGACGCTGAGGCTGTCTCTTCTTCTTCTTCATCCTCGGTGTTATTTGGGGATAGGTGGGAGCTGTCAGTCCAAGGGGATCTCATCTGCTTTCCCCACCTCCATCTGGATTCCTTGTGTTTTCCCCCCATTGCTGACAACCCCTGGGGATGGGCGCCCTGTTCCTCTGCCACATCAGGGGAGGGGGATGCAAACCTCTTCCGAGGCCATGGTCAAGCAAAGCCTCCCTTTGGGGAGGATATGGGATGGGGTTTAGCAGCCTGTTGAGTTGGGGTGAATTTGGGCTGGACTGGGACACAGTCAGTGCTGTACTGCTGTGGTGAAGTGTGGGCACAAGGAGGGAACCCCATTGCAGAGCATGCGAGGGAGGGCAGTCAGAGCCTTCCTGAGCTCAGAGAGGAAAACCATACTAATAACAATAAAACAAACGGTGCTAGCGTATTCTACAGCAATGGTTCAAAATGCTGCTTTAGGGACAGATCCACCTCTCGTGCTGATGTGACTCCCCTTGGCCAGGTGGAATCACTCCTCATTTGTATTTTATTGATTGATTAATTCAGGCCTGGCTATAATTAACACCAAGTGTCCATGGTTAATGCACGAGAGTCTTGGCTTCTGCTTGGTGCAGAGGACCAGCAGCATCCATGCGTTGGGTCTCCAAGGTGCTCAGCACCATGGGACCCCAGACTGTCTTTAATTACACCTTGCTATATTAGGAGCCCTCTCCTCCTTCTCTGCTGCTGCAGCTCTGAAACGGGAGCCCCAGAATCCCATTAACATCTTAAAACATGCGCAAAAAGAAGCAACGCAACTGAAAGCAATAACTCTCTGCTTCTGAAGCTCATCCCATTGAACGGGATGGGGCTGGCATGAGCCACCAACTCGGGCGTGATTCCCGGGGCGGCCGGCCAGCTTCCATTGATCCGGCTTGTGGTGGGTCCGTGGGGACGTGAGCTTGCATGGGGAGGCTGCCTGAGGCACTGGGATTCTGCCTGCCCACCCATGGGTGCCCCTAGCACTGGGTGACCCCATCCCTGGCGTGTGGGAAGGCACCGAGGCCGAGGGGAGGCTGCTGCAGGGTTTTTTGGGATGATGCCGGCACTCAACGAGACTTTGCAAAGTGCCTGGTTGGTTAATGCCTGTGGGCTTCAGATGATTTGGGGGGAGCATTTTGCCAAAGTACTGGGTACATCTTGGGAGCGTGAACGCCACTGTGGTTCAATGAGGAGGAAGATCATGGGGGTTTGGGAGAGGTGTTGGTTTTGGCACAGTGTCCCTGCAGGCTTTCTGAGGCCAGGCAAGGGGGGAGAACGGGTCCACGAGCAGGATCAGGCACATCCGAACCCACTCACCAAGCTGGGGGTCCTGGCTGCCTTGGGAAGCCTCAGAGCTGCATCACGGGGGTGAACAGGGCCAGAGAGTAAGAGCTCACGTTCCTCCTGTTGCCTCCAATGTGAGCTGGCACCTGTCCCCATGGCAGGGGCCAGCACGGCCAGTCCCTTCCTTAGGACAGATCCTGCACCTCTTGCATTGACCCAGGCAGATGTTCCTGGGGAAAATGAGCTGTGGGGGGAGAGCATGGGCTGCCCTTGGCACCATGTTTGGTAAACAGGGAAAACACCCAGATAAGTGCTTGGATGCTTGTTTCAGGGCAAAAAATGTCCGTGGGGGCTGTGGCTGGAAGCGCTCCATCAGGCTGCATACCGCAGAAGGGTCCAGGTTTCTCCCCCGCACAGAGAAATGGTTCCCCTATAGCTTTTAATGGGATTTGTGCCTGCAGGTCGGAGCTCTAGTGCTATTTCTAGCTTTGCTTCTGACTCACTGATGTGATCTTGAACCAGTTTTTCAGGAGGAGACTGTGATTCTTTTTTTTCTTTTTTTTTCTCTTTTTCTTGAGGAATGTAGTTTGAGAGACTCTGGGCCTGTTTCTGCAGAGATGCTGAACATCCATAACTCCCCTTGACTCTGAAAGGGTGCAAAAATGAGCTGCAAAGTGGCTCAGACTGAGGATGCTAAATTAGGGACTGAGGAAGGGGAGGATCCCACCATCTATGTTAGATTCCAACCGGCCACCTAACGTAGGTGGTCTGGTTCCTCTCCTCCTCCTCCTGCGGAGATGTTTGCCTCTCTCCAGGGGTGGGATGGGGCACTGAAGCTCTCCGGTCTGTGGACGTGCTCCTGGGTTGGCACCCAGAGGAGACAGCAGCTGTATTTTACTTTTAACCTTCGCGCCATGGTTTTGGAGAGACGGAAAGTGGTGATTTCAGTGCAGGTTGTCGTCTAACACCCAACCACATGCCCAAGCCTGCAAGCAACCCATCAGTCCTTCCCAAATCACTGCTAAGGGCAGTGGGGTGAGGCTCATATACTGGCTGGATACCACCGAGTGATTAGGGCTGCTAGGAAAAAATTATCTGTATGGGGCCATGTGTTTTATTGGGAAAACTAATCTCTGCGGCAATGTTTTGTGTCAAAGTCCTACAGATTTGAATACTGAGCTATATGAACAAAAGGATCTCTAGATCGGCGTTATGAGAGTGTAGCACGTGGGTGTATAAATATGGGCATATTTGTGCATAAATACACAGAAGGAGAGAAAAAGACAGAGAAGGAGGAGGTATTTCAGGAAGGGCCTTGCTTTGTTATCAGATAATTCCTGGGTCAGCCCTTGAAATTGCGGCCAAAGTTTTGTAGCTTTTCCAGAGCTTGCAGCACAGCTAGAGCCGGGCCCAAGCGCAGAAGGAGATCTGGATCTGGCCTTGGCAGTGGGAGCGCCCCGAGGGGCTGGTGGCATTTGGCTCCACGCATCCCTCTGCAAACTGGCAGCTTCGCAGCATCTCTGCTCTCGATCCCAAATCCTTGGTTTAGGCCCGTCATGACCGTTTCTGTGACTGTGCAGGGAAAACCAAGCAGAAGTTGAAGGGATTTGTTTGCGATGCAAGCCCTGTGCTCCACTGAGTGGGGAGGATTTCATGGTGGGTTGGTTTTTCTTTGTAATGGCTGGATTTTAAGTCCCTTGAACCATGTTGGCTTCTAGGGTGGCGGTGAGAAGCATCTCCCACTTTTGGAGCTGGGGTGGGTTTATCTTGAAGTCTACATCCATGGGGGTGTCCCAGGGGTTTCTTCTGTCAGTGGGAGCTGGTCAGCGTAGGGTTAAAGGGGCTGGAGGGTGAGGAAAGGAGTCAACCCCAAACCATTTCATTTTGCGCACAAAAAATAACTGTGGCTCCCTCCTCACACCCCTGGCAGCATTTGACCTCCTCTGCATCCAGCGCATCCCCCGGTCCCTCCTGTTGGGGACCAGCTGCTTTCCCCCACCAGGAGCCCCAGGGAAGGAGATGGTCCCCCCCTGCACCAGCCACTGTCCTGCCTCTGGCCAAAGCAATGCCCTCCCCCAGCCCCCGTGTGTGAACCTCAGTCTCCCCGTGGCCTTGGTCTTCCCATGATGTTACTGCATCTGGCTGCCCAGATTTCATCCCCCCTTCTCAGAAATGGCTGCTCCGGTCCTGCCACATCCCATCGCGAGGGAGAGGGACCAGCCTCCAGTGGTGCAAATCAGCCCCGAGAGCACAGCACTGATTTACACCTGGGGAAAAGATCCCCCAGCCCTATTGTATGTGATGAGAGAGAAATTCTTTATCCATGTGTTTCCTCGGGGGTGGGGGGAATGGTTTGGCTTGTAGGAGCTGCTGGACATCATGTAACCACACCAGAACCAGCCCTGCCTGGCTGTCCTGAGCTCGGGGTTGGTCTTTTGGGGTTTGCTTTATTTTTTTTTTTAATATTTTTATTTTTTTAATTCTTCTGCTGCCTATAAGACTGTAATTATCCATTTGCACTTGCTCCCTCATTGCTTGAGACTGCACTCTTGTCCTCCAATGTCATACGCCGAAGCACAAGGGGAAAAAATGGGTATTGGATCAACCCTGCGTGCGGTGCCTAATTTGAGTGAATCAATAGGAAAAGGAAATCCAAGAAGGACTCATCCTAAGGATGCTGGAGCTGAACCTTTTGTTTCCATGGTTACGGGAGAAATGGGACCAGAAATGGAGAGAGGCCTATAGACTGTTAAAGGAGGACTCGTGGGAATTTCAAGTCATTTAACCATGCGTTTGCTAGACAAAAATTTAGACACCAGCTGTATCCGAATTGCACAGTGTGTATAGACGTTACTGCTCTTATTGACGACGCGGGGGTGTCCTGGGGGTCGGGTGGATCTACGGGCTGAGGGGCACCTGAGTCAATAAGGCTGACCGTTGTATATAGGTATACAGATCTGTGTACATACGTATTCCAAATGAGCATTTGCTGTCTGGTTTATCATGAGTGTATATAATTTATTCTTCAGAGTATCACAATTTTTGTAAATATCGGCACTAATTAAGAGAAAATAAATATGTATATTATTGAGGACTTATTTTGATAGCAGTTCTGTGGAGGGTGGGGAAGGAAAAGACAAGCAACTATATTTTTGGTCGTCTGGGTATTTTTTTTCTGTACTTCTAAACCTTCTGTGAGAAAAGAAAGTAACAGCTTGAACCGTGGAAAAAATCAGTTTGTGCTCCACCATCAGCTGGTCTGCAGGGTCTGCTGGAGATGGAAGCCCCCTGGGAGGAGCTGATGGGTCTCGGTGTTGGGCAAGGATGGACATGCTGTGTGGTGTGTACGGGATCCCCCGTGGGATTTACTCCAGAAAAATTCCAGCAGCAATGCGGGTGGAGGGGAAGGGGCTGGAGACGGGGTCAAACCCATGTTCCCCATCGTTCTCCACTCCACCAACTTGGATGTCAGCCGCGCCTGTGAAGGTAACGGGGAATGGGTGGTGCTGGGGGATAAACCTGCTCTCAGGAAACCTCATGGACACCCAATTGGTATTTTTTTAAGCTGGTGATCTCTCTTGGAAGAGGGAGAAGCAAAGAGGCAGGGACAGTGCTAGTAGCACATCCTCTGTGGGGTTCCAAACCTCATGTCCCAGAGACGTTTCCTAGTAAGACCTCCGGCAGGGAACAGGGAAAAACTCTCCGGGATGGCCTCAAACCTTCTTGCAGAGGAACGGTTTGTTTGCTCCACCCCCAGGGATCAACTGTAGCACTATTTTCTCCTGCTGTTTTGCCTTCTCCTCTCCTGTGAGTGTCTTGGAGCAGCAAAGGGCACTGGGGGCACTTGGTACTTGTGTTTTGAGGTCTGATCTCTTGCTTGGTGATTTTCACAGGCAACACCGCTGCTCTGAGCTTCCCTTCTTGCAGATAGAGCCGAGGTAGCCACCTGCTCTGTGCTCTCAGCATGGAGAGTAAAACCTAAGGAGAGATCCTTCTCCCATGGCATGGGTTGGGCCTGCTCAGCTCTGGGAAGTGGCACCACCTTCTAACCCAAGGCTTAGCACAGCCACCCCCAAATCCCCTCGTATTGGTCATGGAGGAGCCCCTGGCGTGGGCTCAGAGTCAGAGTCCTCAGGTTCAGGTGTCACCTGTGCCAGCAAGGCCACTGCATGACCCAGGGGATGTCATGTCCCATTCTGTGCCTCAGTTTCCCTATCTGTAACACAGCTTGCCGAGCTGTCTCCAAGGACCCAGGAAACTGCAAAGCTTGGCTCAATATTGGGACAATGAAAATGCAACCCGTAGATGATGTTGTTAGGAAGAGAGGAAGTATTTAAGAGCAGCCAGTTCTGAATATCTAAGTGTGGAAAACCATGTGAGTGCACAGAAATTACCATAAGTATTTATGAGCAATGCATCCTGAGCTAAATGTCACAGTATTTGCTATAATGCTGAGTGGAAGCCATCCCCAAACTGGGCCAATTTGTGTTCCTCAGCCCCATTTCCAAGCTCAGAAGAATCTCCAGCCGGCTTCAGCAGATGCCAATCCCTTCCCTTATCTGCGTCCCGCTAGCTTGTGGGTTCCTAAATATCTAAACACAAAGTGGTACAAGGAGTTTGCAGAATAGTCTGCTCTGCACAGGCTCTTCAAAGAGATGGCAGGAGGAGGCTGCAAGGCAGATACAGTAATTATTTTAAATTGCCAGTCTATCAGCGTGCTGCACCATCCTGGCCGTGCTTGGAGGATGCGGGAGATGCCATCAGGGGTGTTGAATCCTCCTTCCAGCTGAGCTGCTTGCGCTTTTACACTGTTCAAAGAGATGAGGAGACGGAGAGAAGAATTACACCATCCAACACGGAGCCCTCCCTGCGCTTGGGCAGCCCTTTTGGCCCCGCGACCGGCAGCTCCCAGCCTGTGATCCCGACTGCGGTGAGAGGCTGATCCCTGCTGAGCGCAGCCTGGCTGGTTATGCCTGTGCTAAATGACCTACTTTTCTCCACTTTCTTTGCTGAGTGTTGCCTCTCTGCCAGGCGAAACCCCATGAAGCCCCTCGCGGATCCGCTCCGGAGCTCATAAATTAAAGAGACCTCTGGAAGCAGGATGTACCTTCAGCTTCTGGCTTGCGGGTCTTGCTGAGAATATGGAGCGTTGGTCCATCGTGACAGGATAGTGCCAGCTATAAGAAACGGACAGATCACAAGGCTGAGTGGGCTGTTATAAAGTGAAGTGTCCTTTTTAATATTTGTTCTTTATGCTCCTGTCTTGCTCTCACCCACGTGCGTGTGGGTATTCATTTTTCAGATAAGCTCCATGCTTCATCCCAGGTTTTCTTCTATCCCCAGGTACAAAGTACGTATCACCCTCATGATATAAACCCTTAACTCTGCTGGAATTATTCCTCAGTCCTCTATATAAAACCCCATTTTCCATACCTGGTTTATCTCTGCAGTCAAATGTTATGGGCTCCTGGCTTAGAATTACCAGTGATGCTTTTTGTCATGGGGACGACCGTGCTGAATGCCTTTGAAAAAGCTCCTCGCCCTCCTGAGGGGCTCCGGCCCTCAAGATCCTGCTCATTTACCCTGAGGAAGCAAAAGATTCAAGTGCCAAGAAAGCACTACCTCTGTTACTTGTCCTGGAAAGCTCAGGATGCTCAAACCCCATTATAGCCCATCGTGTGTGCCCCAGGGACAAGCGGGAATTTTTAGCCCTCCGGGTTGCCTGTTAGCGAGTCCGCTTCCATTTGGCAAAGTGGGCCCTTGGATCCTGAAAGCACCTCCCCGACCAGAGCTGCGAAGAGGCCATTAAGTAAAATGCTGAGAGCGGGGAAGGGAAAACGATCCCACACTCAGGATGCTACCGCCCTCCGGGTGATGCTCTGTGGATGCCCGGGGCGGTGGGGCTGAACCTGGAGCTGATGCAGAGTCAAACCATCGCTGTAGCCTCAACCAAGCATCTACGTGCAAAGAATTTGCAAGGGTGGGTGTGTGAAGTGGGGCCCCCACAGCCTATCTTTAGGTAACCTCTAGGCAAAGGTTCGGCACTTGCAGAGCTCGCGCTGAGATGCACATTTATCCTGCAGCTCTGGAAATCAGGCCAGGTCCCTCTTTCTCCTTCCCACTTTCTCTTACTCCTTCTTCCTCCCTCCTTTGCATTTGTGCTGGGTGTTGAAAAACCTATTCCTGGGAGCAGTGCTTCTCATCTGCACCTCGGCACAGTGCACAGGGCAGGAGAAGGGGAGCTTTAGGCAGATGAGAGAGGTATCTGGGTGTGCTAAAGAAACAAATCCGTGCTTTTACAGATGCAGAATTGAGTCTGGTGAGGCCCTGGATTTACAGATCATTAGGGCAGACAAAATAACAAGGGGTGATCCAAGGACTAAAGCCAGGTCTAAAGCCAATATTTGGAGCTACCACAATATTTAGGCCCCTTGCTCCAACGTTACCCTGAATTCACGAGGAAAGTAAACGCTCAGCTGCCTCTCTCAGCCTGGCATGCTGAGGTCCTGCTTGGACATCACATTGCCCTGTGCCTCTCTATGCTGGGGAGATGCAGAAAGAGCCATGGTGAGACTGCCTCAGCTTTTTATCCTTAAAAATGGTGGGAAGATCTGGGTCCGGGGTGTCTGGGAGATTTCCCAGAGGCTCAGCAGAAGGTTTAACCCCCTCCTGCTCTCTCTGGCTTGCTGTCGCTGGGGCAAAGCTTGCTCACTGACCTAGGTGGGCACAGATGGGAGCATTGATCCAAGCCAGCATTGCAGGATGCTCCACAGACGAATCTTGGGGAGGTTACTGGTTTGAAGGGTGACTTGCTGAGTTTAGAGGGACCCAAAGGGATCAGGCACCGCAGCCTCAGGGTTAGCAGAGAAATGGCAGGGCTGGCAAGAACCTGTGTGTGGAGTTTGTTTTGCTGCTGCTTTAATGCAGCCAAAATCAGCTCCTGGCAAGAGCAGCGCTGGGGTTTGGGGAGCCAGAGATGCCAAGGTCATCCTGCTCTTCGCATCTGCACAGAGATCAGCTGGGCACAATCCACCCACTGCCCCTGCACCCACCGCAACCTCCCTCCCACCGTCACCTCTCCGCTCGGCAGGCACCAGGCCCCAAGGACATGTTGTTTTACGCAGAGAGGTAAAGGTGGGGGGCCAGCAAGAGAAGCAGAACAAATCTATTCTGCCAGGCACCTGCTCCCTGCCTCACAAAAAAAAAAAAAAAAAATGCCACCGGCCTTTTCCGCTTAAGCGTGGGGTTGTCTTCCACAGTCCTTTTATCCTTGGCTAATTAAAGGCAAATCTCAGCCGAAGGAACACAGTTCTTCGTAGCTGAGCCTTAATAACTAGAAAGTGGCTGCAAATGCTGGGATGCAGCTGCAGAAATCCTGGGCAGAAATAGCATTTTTATCTTGCAGCTTACCAGCTTTGGCTCTGGGGATAATACATTTCTGAGTTGTAGAAGGAGGCAACAGCAGATAGAGCCCCATCTTGTCTGAGTTTACAGAAGGATCAGTTGGATGGACCAACTAAACTCCCAAGTCATCCCTGGGGAGGACCTTGGAGATGACTTGGCCATGGTGAGGTCCACTAATCCCCAGGGATGCTGTGGGGAACAGCTTGGGTGACTTGAGCAAACGAAGGTGTCTGCTGGTCTCTGGGTAGGTGGTTCTAGGTGCAAGACCTCTCATCCCCCAAGAGGCGTCTACAGGCAGATGGATCCAGCTGGACAGGACATGACCCTAGTCCAGCTGCTGTAGAAGTTGAGGGAGGCTGGTCCCATGTCCCTGATGTTTGGTGAGATCGTTGAGATGGGTCCTGGGGAGCCTAAAACCAGGTGGAAAGGGCAGAGGGAAGATAGACCACGGCACTTGCCTTCCCATTTTGCTGCGGCTGCTCTCCCTGCCAGTACTGCACAGTGGAAGGGCTTTGCTCCAAACCTCATGTTTTATCCCCGTGGGAGGGCTGAGCTGGCTTAGGGGAAAGGAGCAGGGATGGAAGCTGTTTCTCCAGCTTCAGCTGTCTAAACCCAAGCAGCCTGGTCTGCTGGGGTGTCCTGGGGCTCAACACACCCAACGGAAAGACTGGCACCTGCAAGGGATGCAGGGATGAGGCTCCTCTTGGCTGTTGGCCTCCCTCCAGCAACTGCACAGGGGGTCCAGATGGTGGCAACTTCTTCCCCTCCCAGACTAGTCCAATCCACGCTCTTGAGCATTCACATGCTGGTTCTTTCCACTTTTTAAAAGGCAGGATGAGAATTTAACCCTGAAGGACCTCCATCAAAAAAGAAGAATGCTCTGCGCTTGTATAACTTCTCCTAGCCAGGCAGCCCAAAGCACTTTACTCACAAATGTTTTTAAAGGTTTTGGGTTACTGTAATGCCCTGAAACCCTTAAGGATGAAAAAATCAGCAGAGCATCTGGTATAGCAGGGCATAATTTCATGAAGACAGACACACACACAAAAAAAAAGGTTGTGGCATCCAGTAAGGCTGGCAAGAAGGCGGCATTGGTACTAACTATTATTATTCCGATGATGACGTTACGTGGCTCTTACACTGTGCTTTTCATTAGTAGCTCTAAAGTGCTTTAGGAAAGAAAAGATTCAGATGTCTCAACTGTCCGCACCAATTTCAGCGGAGGAGCACAGGCAGTGGGCTTATGCACAAGCTCTTACTGCACTTTTACTGGTTGCAGGGCAAGGGCCTCCTCTGCTCAGCTCCCAGCCACCTTAAAAGCATTTTATTTATTATTCAGCTTCGAGAAGTCTCCCTGCATTGCACAGCCCGGGGATGTGGTCCTGACAAACCAGTGTAGAGCCAGGGGGACACACCTCTCCGTGAGTAACCCCATCCCTTACAACCCTCCCCCCCCCTCAACATTCCCATTCTACCCGCAGCAGATTGACGCTAAAATCCCAGTATTTTTGGCCATTTGAACATTTATGTGAGCAGCAGCGTTCCCGCTGGGGGAAGGGATGCGAGGTCCATGGAGGGGAACACCCCCATGGCCTTCGTGTGCCACGCTGGAGGGGTTCGCTCTGCGCAGGCTGTGCAAGGACGGCGAGGAAGGGCATTGCAAGAGCTGCCTGGCACTGCTCTGCGGTACAAATTCTCCTCTGGTCTTCCTCCCCGCTCTGGCTGGGGGCCAGGCAGGTAACATTAGCTGCCCTCCACCACAGCCCTGCGGATGTGGGTGCGAGCTCGGGCTCCAGGCAACCCGGGACCGTCCCTGAAGCAGCAGTAGCTCCATCCGTGCAGCGTCGGGCAGAGCCTCCTCGGGGAAGGTCCGTCCTTGCCTTCACGCCGCCTGCAGCATCTGTGGGCAGGGAGGAGCGGCTGAAGGTGAGCTGGCCTCAAGCACCGGCTCAGTGAAAATACTGCTTTGAAAACAGCAAAAGCCCAGCTCAAAGGCTGCGCCTGCGCCTCATTTGGGGGG
>NW_020799137.1:308626-349318 GCF_003259725.1 Athene cunicularia
GGGGGGGGGGGGGGGGGGGGGGGCTCTGGGTGCACTTCAAACCCACACGAACGCTCCTGGGTGCTGCTGACCTTCAGCCCCCATTGGAAGGAGCCCGGTTTTGATGTCAGGTGGCACATGGGTGCTGCTGGCTGGCTCTGGGGTTTTGCAGCGAGCTCGGCCTCAGCCCAGGGGTTCTCCACTACACGTAGCCCCCCCTCCCGCCACAAGTGGGACTTGGGATTTTGGTTCCCTTTGCTCTTTGGTTCCTTTAGCATTGGAAAATCTGCTCTGCATTGGTTGACATGTGTGTACCCCAGCGTGTGCACACCCAGACCAGTCCATGGCCACGGGACGTGTGTGTGGACACATTCCTTTATGCATGGACATGCAAATACATCTGTTAAATCCCAGTGAGCTCTGGTTTCAGATCCCTTCCCCTCCGTGCCCTCCTTCAGCCTTAGTGATGATGCTGTAGAGGAAAATAACTCATGGGTTTAGCTCAAGCAGTTCCCACATGGGATGGTGGCACCTTGACCATGGTGGGAGTCATCACTGGAAGAAAACAGCCCCTGACAGTCCAGAAAGAGAAGCAAAGGCGCCTTTGACCCCAGAGCAGGCATTGCTTTGATGCCATGCAGGATCGGTGGGATGGCACTGGGATGCTCTGCTGGAGGGAGAGGGTTTGCTCCGGTGGCTTCTCCCTGGCATGGCTCGGGGGCAGCTCGATTCAGGTCTGCTGCGCTCTGCGGCTCCCGTGAGCTCGTCCTCTCCCTCCCCACCAGCATCAGCAGAACCGCCGGGTCAGCACAAAGCTGCAACATCACAGCTCAAGGATTAGACATTCATTTGCCATAAATAGAAAATTGGGGTAATGGTTTTAGTGTATTAAATATATTCTGAGAGGCTGCTGATGTGCAGGAAGATGACTGTCCTATCGATCCCTGTCCTCGTCCTGCTCCCCACCTCCCTCTCACCCTGTGCCAACCCCAGGGCCTGACCCTGTGGCCAGGAACTGAAGATTTATCACGGTGGCAGTACTCTTTGGGAGCGAAGAGCCCTAGAGCCAGGCTCCCCATCGGGCTGGTCCCCTGGGGATGTCTCATGCCTATGAAGGCATCCCCAGGAGGACCTCTCCGCTTGATCTTAATGGTGGGAGCCCCACTATGGTCATGCGGAGAGAAGCTCCTCTGCATGATTCATCCAGCTTAATTTAACCATTTGCCTCGGGTCCAGAAGAGACATGCCTTAAAGGAACCCGTTTTTCTGCATTCATGGAGACAGGAGCCAGGGAAACAAGCTCAGATGGAATGTAGTTGCCCACTGTTGGTGCAAGGGATGTCATTCAGATTTCCAGGGCACTGATGCCTGAAAGACCCTTACTCAGACCTAACGGTGCGGAGCTGTGTGGGATGGGATGACTTTGATAAGTGCCCAAGCAGAGCAGTGCTGAGATGTGGGGTTTCCATGACTCTAACTGCTTCCCATCACCAGCTCCGTGCCTGGATCCATATTTTCACAGTGAAGCCGTAAGGACCTGTCCCCCATACTCTCAGCTGGTACCTTTCATGCCTACAGAGAAGACCCCTCTGGTTGCTCTTTTCTGGGCCGCGTGCCTTTGGCGTGCTGGGGATGTGCTTTCCCGGCTGTCTGTGCTCCCGCCGTCTGCTGCGGTGGCACGATGCCCACTCATGCCTTGGCCGGATGGTTTCCCAAGGCAAGCTCTTGCCAAGTGAAGATGGGTTGGATGGACAGCCAGCACAACGCCGCGGGTACCGCGAGCCTCGGCGATGGCATGGTGAAAGGGTTTTGCGGGCAGCAGAGGACTGTAAGCTCCTCATGTGGCTTTGCTGAGTGGCATCCCTTGCACCAACAGCGAGCATCTATGGTCCATCTGAGCTCTTCTGGCCTGAAGACAGATATCTAAATCAAGCCAGATGATTGACTTGGAGGGGGTCCTCTTTCACTCTGCTGGCAATAATAGTGCGATGCCTCCCTACGTGTGAGAGGTGAGGAGCTGAGTCAATGGGGCTCCAGGTTCCCGTAGGTGCTGTCTTTCCCCACACCAAGGACGACTCATCCTCTCATATCCTCAAGACATCACTGCTCATAGCAGTGGTTTCTGGTGCTGCAAGAGGAAGCCAAAGGAGCCCCAGGGTCCCATGGCAATGCAAGGGTCAGCAGGGCTTTGTGGCAGCTCAGTGCTGTATTTTCTACGCTACTGAACTGGCTCAGCCCCAACTGCACAGCTCAGAGTGCCTTTGATTTCCAGTGCTGCCAGAGGCCCAGCATTCCTCTGCCACCACTCTGGTGCCCTGACCCTGCACATGTCCCTGGATTTACTCCAATTTTGTGCCTGATGAGGCTCAGGCCTTACTTTGCCAGTTAATGGACCTTAAAATACCTAGAGATCTTGGTCCTGCTTCCCTGGCTTCATTAAGGGTGAAATTTTGCTGCAGGGAGGGTGATTGTGAGGGTGTAAGTGCACAAGTCCCATGGGAACGGGGAGACTCATCCCTTTGGGTCCCATGGGAGACCCCAGACTCTGCCTGGAGGCAAAAATTTTGCACGTGTTTCCATGCAGACTCCTAAGTAGGAGCTACAAGATATTATTTCTGAGGGTATCCTCTATTCCTTGCTCTCCACATACTGGCTACGCCCATGGGAACTGCCTCATGGCTACACATTCCCAAGCTGAGCAGATGTGTCCTCTCCACCAGATCTGTCTAGAAGGATTTCCATGCCCAACAGAGGAGCAAAATACACTGCAAGGGACCTGACAAGGCATTTTGCAGGGAGATCGAGCTGAAACCAAGTGTCTCAGGAGTGAAGAACGTCCTTCTCAGCATGTCCTGATGATGTTTCCACCCTGGAGCAAAGCCACTCCATTTTAGTGACTTTACTGCTTATTTCATAAAAGCATTGGGAAGGATGGAATGATTTTCAGTGGCCTTGGGAGAGACAAGAAGTCTCGTACAGTTCTCCCTATTGATCGGACACTCCAGATAAGACTTTCCTCTGAAAGCTACTGCCTTGGTTGTCCATTTTTCCTCCAAAATCCTCCTGCAATGATTGTAGCCGGCTGCTGTCTTCAGCGGTTCAGCTCACGCTTGCATCTGCCATTTTTATAAATAAATGATGAGTGGATTGATTAGTCACTTCCCTCCAACTCCAGGCCTCTCACCCCTGACCATTTGTTGGCTTAGCTGGAAACTTCTCCAAACTTTTCTAGATGGTACCAGAGTGCAGTTCCCCTTGGGATGAGGTGGGAGCATTTAAGCATCAGAAAAATCTCTCCTTCGCCTCTTTTCCCACCTTGCTTAGACATAGGGCTGGTTTTATCCTTGCTCACCCACTTACCCATGTGTCCCTGTGTGATGTATGCAGATCCCTGGGGTGGGATGAAGAAGAGCTGTTAACGGGGTTGTTGCACCTGCTCTGGGATCCTCACAGCTGGGACTCGGCCAAGATCAGGGGTACATTAAGTCAGGATCATGCCCACAAATCAGCCCATCTCTGTGCATCACAGGGAAGGATGCTATGCCTCTTTTCTCCCTCCTACAAGGCCTTGGGCAAGTCCCTTTAGCACAAACTATCTCTCTCAAAAAAAAAGGGCTTGGTGTTCTGTGGGTCCCTGTCCCCCTGCAATGAGTCACAGCCCGTGGTTATGCGCAATGTGATTTTATCCTGAGTGAGAAGGAACATTTGCTGGGTTGTTTCCTCCCGTTAACCCCTTTCCTGCTGATTAATGTGGTTGCTGGGGGAGAAAGGAGGAAGGGGCCAAGCCAGCAGCCCCCACCTCTGTCCCCTGTCCCCTGATGCCAAATCTGTGTCCTCCTCGATGTGGCACACTGGCAGCTGCATCCTCCTATTTAGAGGAAATCTATAAACCACTTGGTACAGAGTGAACCCAGCAGCCTTCCAGCAGCCTTCTGCAGAAAATTGATCAGCCAAGGTTTTAATCTTGGCATTTTCTTTTTTTTTTTTGCCCCCTTTCTTTCTCTTTCTCTGTTGTTCTGAAGCTGCCTGGGCCACCCTCAGCCATGGCACCCAGCACCCAACGGGCTCCATCCTGCTCCCATCTCTTGTGCAACAATACAAAGCCCAGTGGCTGATGTCCCCATGCCCAGCAGGTTCCCCCCATCAACCCTGGGGTTTTGGGGACAGTTTGAGCCTGGTCAGTGGCCAAGGTCCCATGGAGTGGATATCTGAGCTGCCTGTGGGCTCTACTGCTCTTGGTGAGGTCTCTGGGCTGAAAGGGAGTCACATCCCACTGTGGGGCGCTTCAGTTCACACAGACTGGTAAAAACTCTGGTGCATGGATATTTCCCTCTCTCTTCATTTCCAGAGGTGGGGAGAGCAACCAAGAGCTGAGAAACCATCCCCAGCTAATCTGCACATTGGAGTTCAGTTCTTCTGTGCACTCTCCTTCCCCTTTTCAGCCTCCAAAATCTCTGGGGGTGGGTGGAATAAATCAACCGGGCAAAGCCTGCAATGCCAAAGAGGTTGTAGATCTTGCCATCAACCTCAGAGGAAGGAGTAAACCTTGCCCAGATAACCTGAGCCTGCACCTATGCCCAGAAAAACCCCCCATCTGGCCATGACCCACCACAACTGCTTTGGCCCCAGGGGTTGGTGCAGAGATTAGAGCCGTTCCTGAGCAGGGAGCTGGGGAAATGTTTATTTTTTTCACAGAAAAATGATGACTCATTGACTGGATGCTTGTTGTTGTTGTTGTTGTTGTTGTGGGAAGCATATTGTTTTGATTAATATCTTGGCTTGGGAATGTAGATGAGGAAAAAGATTTGAAATTTTCAAAGCATCCCATTGGGAAAATAAAATCTCCTTTGTTTCAGATGTTAAATTGATTGGGAACAGGCTTTTAAAAGGTTAAAACTGAGTAAAATGCTTGGCTTAAAAGCAACACTCATTGAAATATTCAAATTGCAAAAATTTTTTGGTGTCCCAAACTCTTCATTTACTCTAATTATAGGGAGGAAACCCAACCAACACCCGCAAAGAGCCTCCAGAGGTAGGAAAGCTTTTTCCAGCACAGAAATTGCCTGTAAAAGAAGGTCAGGCTCTGGGGTGTACCTTGGACCTGTTTTGTGTCCAAGGATGGCCCCCAAGCTGCTGTGGTGATGGAGCTGTAGATCTAAGCCGTGGCACGGGCAGCAGCTGCCGGTGCTGGCTGGTCCCTCCTTCCCGGCTGACAGCTCGGTGCCTGGGACATCAACCCGGGACGTGGATCGAGGGCTGGAACCAGCAGCAAAACCCCTCCTGGATTTTTTTTAATTTTTTTTGCCTTTTCACTGGAGGATGATGAAGGGATTTGCATCCAGAGCCTTGGTGGGAGGAGGACTAACAGCACCCCAAGCTTCGTATGCACAGGCTGGTGCAGGGAGAAATGCAAGAACAAAGGGCACATAGCTCATTTAAAACCACTTTTGCAAAGCTAGAAGACCCTCAATCCTGTTGAAGACTACTTAAATCTCCAGGGAGAAAATGCCCAGAGTTTCAGCAGCCGAGTGCATCCCCAGAGGGTACTCGAAGCAGAGCTTTCGGGGAGACACAGGCTCACTGTGCGTGGCGGGGACAAGGTGGCAAGCAAGGGACATGTCACGGAGGACCCGGGAGCACCACATCTCTGCAGACACGGTGGCAATAATTGCTCTGAACCATTATCTGCGGGAAGGGCTGCAAAACACCGAAGTGATGCTGAAGGAGGAGGAGACGCTCAGGCACACAGCAGCTTCCCAGGGACATGCTGTTCTCCCATGCACCACAAATATAAATAAAATAAATCCAGGGTTGGGATGGGGTTTGTCACTGGAGGGGATCCCTAATCCCTGCTCCCAGATGTTCCAAATCCATTGGGATTAGGAAAATACCCCCAGTAGCTGCCCCTTGTGTCTGGGCTAGATCCTGCACCGGGAGGTGGGAGTCAGCATGTGGCCACACGTTACTTTAATGTCAGACGTTGTTTTCTTGTTTTCCAGGTGGAGAGAAGAGCATAGGGAGCTGCAGACTGGAGCAGAGGGGATTTGCTGATCGTGTTTTTGGCAATCATAAATTCGGGTGAAATTCAACCGAGGTTTTGAGCCAGGGGAAGGCAGCGGAGGAGGGAGGAGGAGAGTGCTGAAAGTTGAACCATGCCATTTGGATACTTCTTTCACCTCTTTCCTATGGTGGAAATACATTGCTTTCTGAACTGCCCGTTTTTTCAGAAGGGCAGAAAGGCTTGGACATTTGCTCCTTAATGAGATATAAATCAGTTTTTTGCCCTGGGGCTCCCTTGTCCCTGCCCCAGCATACACACAGCCACAGAAATGTCCCATCCTGTCCCCATAGCATCTGCCACCCTCCCCATGCACGGTCCCCACCTTGCCCCCCTCCACGGCGCTGCTGCCCAAGCCAAAGGCTCTGCTCAGGTTCCCCCTCCCCAAGTTCAGCTCTAGACATCTTGGTGCTATTTAAATATTTACAGCAGACGGTGGTAAAAAAGATTGAAACATGAATTATTCACAACTTCGCTTTTATCTTGGCAAGGGATGTTGTATTTAGCAGAGAGGATTCCTCCGGAGGAGGGATGGGCTGCTTCGGGCTGCGCAAAGTGGTCAAGAAGGTGGGGAGGGAGGGAGGGAGGGTCTTGGGGTGCCTGGGGTGAAACCGAGCAGGCATGTGTGGGGCATGGTGAGATGAACCTGGCACTGATGCAAGACGTATTTTTACCTCCTTGCATGTGTTTCTGAGTGGCACGGGGCTGGTGCACCGGGGGGACACGTTGGTACCTGCTGACGTGTCGGGGCACGTCGGAGATCTCGGGGTGCGGGAGATGCTGCGGCACTTGCACGACCCTGTGCATGGGTGTAAGCCCTGGCTCCAGGCTTCTCCCAGGCCTGTGTATCCCTGAGCCTGGGCCAAGGGAATGATTTCAAAAGGGGTTTGCATCCCACTGTCACTTCGGGCACCCCTGGCACCCGGTGGTCTTTTAGCCCAGCCTGTGCAGCTCAAAAGGGAACGATTTCCCACAGGTACCGCTGTTCACACAAGTGGTTTCCAGTGATTGGGGAATTTGTCGCAAATCCCTCCATACTCCTGCTCACCCCCAAGCAATTTACCCCGAGGAGGCTCTCAGAAAGTATAACACATCCCCCTGCAAGACACTTTTTCTGGGGAGTCAAGGACTTCAATCACACCCTCGAGGCAAAAATAAGTGTTTAAAACCTCAACTGCAAAAGGGGGATGGAAAATCCTCTTTGCCTTTCTGTCCCTGGCAGCTTCTCCCCATAAGGATTGACTCCCACCAGCCTGCAGATGGATTTTGACACCATTTCGGATCTAAAGGGGAGCAGGTGACGTAAATCGGAGTCAGTTTTTGGAGGGGAGGAGTGGGGGAGAAACACATTGGGAAAAAAAAACCCACAGCCCTCTGTTTCCTCTCCCTGGGATCAGGGCTTGTTCTCTAGCAGGTGGCATCTTGTTTTCATCCAGATAAACCTGAGCCTGTTGCTGGACCAGTTTCACCAGTACGGCCCTACAGGAGAACCCAGGAGCAGGATGGCAAAGTCTGGCCCTGCGAAATGCCCTGTGCAGAGGGACGATGGCAGCCCCGGCCTCGCCGTGCCCACTGCGGCGTGGTGGGGGGTTGCAACGAGCAGGACACCCCTGCCCCTTGACGCCTCTGATTCCCACTGCGGCAGGATTTGGCCCTCTCTGCATTTCCAGGCTGTTGCATTTTCTTCGCCTGCAGCGGGAGGCGTGGAGCGAGGCTGTTTGATTTGCAGCTCTGTTGCCTTCGCCATCCCCGGCGAGAGCAAAATTAAAATGGGGATTTATAGCTCCTGCCTCCCCGCGGAGGCTGCAAATCCTTCGCGGAGCAGCAAAAGGGGAGCAGGCAGCCAAAAGGCAGCTCGTGACACAGCTTGGAGCAGGATCAGGCCCTGTAGGGCTGCCAGGGCGGCAGAGCAGTCTCTGCTGCCAGCTTGGCCCATGCCAAGCACCAGAGGCTTTTCCTAAAGGCACTTACCCATTATTCAGCCCCAAACCTCCCCTTCTGAGTCATCTCTGACATGGGGGCCAGACTGACTTGCTGGGCATAGCCCCTGCTACCCCAGCTGGGGATTTGGCCCCTTAAATCCACAGCTGCAGTCAGTGGGAGATTTGCACCCCTTTGGCCCTGGGCTCAGCTTCCAGACCCTCACTGAACCCTGCACCCAGAGAACAATCCCTCTGTGCCTCAGTTTCCCCATGCCCAAAAGAGCCACCATACAAAGCTCCGAGGGATTAAGTTTGTAACTGATGGCAACATGGGATTTGGGGGCTTTCCCTTAGAGGGTGTTTCTTTGCGTACCCCCACAGGGGAAAATTAAAGGCTGGAGAAGGGAGCATTTGGGTACCTGCGCTCCAAAACCTGGGTGTTCTTAGGAAGCAGCACCAGTTGCACACATGGGTAGAGACTCGGCATCATCAGCCTGCAAAGGGACGATGATCTGGACTTTTGCAGATGGCAAAAGCTCCGTTTCCTTGTTGAGCCCATCACTGGGGCTTCCCTAAGAGGTTATTCAGCCATGACCAAAAAAAAAAGTGTTAAATGATTCTGTGTAATTAATCCCATGGAGATATCCCAGCGAGGGCTGTGTCATGCCAGTGCGGCGGGAGAGAGGGATCGTTCGGATGGAGAAATGAGGTACGAGGAGCTCATCTGAGGAGGAGAGAAATTCCGAAGGTTACACCAGGGTTTGCCAGCCTCATAATTAAGGGCTATCCCTTCCCTGGGAAAGACCCATAATTATTTCCTTGCTCCCAGAGGAGAATTAGTCATTGCTGCCCCCCCCCCCAAAGATATTTCTCATTTTGTCCTTCTCATCAGCAGCGAGGATTTGGGGTGCCCAGGCAGCTGACTGAGCTGTCGCTGTCCCTGTGTCCAAATCAGGGGCAGCTCCAGTCTGATGTGGGATTTTAAGGGGCTTCCTCAATGCACACCCCCCTCAAAAACCAACCTCTGGCTACTCAAATTTCATCCTGTCCTTTGGCTTGCAGTGCTCTGCAGCAAAGCTCTGTCCCAGCCAGGGTTTGCTGGGGGATAACGTTAATATTTTGTATAAAAGTTTCCCAAGAAGCCCCCCAGAGCTGGGAGGGGGACAGTGGGAGGTCACAGGGCTGAGCAGCATCACAGGTTGCCCACGGGACAGGTGATGTTAGGATGAAAAGGAGCATTTCTCCCTAATCCCAGCAAAGAAAGCCAGTGCTGGAGAGGGGACAATCCAGAGAACTATTTCCCACTTGGGAACTGCTTCTGGAGCCTCCCCAAGGTTCAGCTCTCTGAGGGGTGCAGCACATCTTGCAGTTTTATGGGTGCAAACAGAGGTTTGTCTACCCCAGGATCCTCCAGTAGTGATCAACACCCGCTGCCCATGGAGGACAGGGATGGGGACAGTATCTCCAGGCCTTTCCCATGCCGCATCTCCAGGGACGTGTGCCCTGGGGACTGTGCTGCAGAGCCCGGCCTGGTGCCGCGTGGTACCCTGCACGTGATCTGTGGGGCTGGGAGGATGGGCCAACCCTCAGGCATGGTCCAGTGTCTCCCAGCGATGGATGAGTTAGCACCTTCATCGCTGCTTTTCACCCTCCCAGCAAAGCAGTGGGCAATGGGCAGGGAAGATGCTGAGTCCAGTGCTGGAGCTGGGCTCAGACTGGGTGCTGATCACCACCAAGATCCTTTTCCTTCCTATCCCCTGCCCAATTCCTAGATTTTCACCCACATTTTGAGCTCAACTGGCACCTCTGGTCCTGATCAGCAGTAAAACCTGCTCATTAGCATCATCAGGGGAGGTTCAGCTTTCCAAAGCTGGGGGCCAGTTGGGCACCCGAGGAATGAGGCTGATAATGTGGTGAGCAGCTCCACCTGCCTGAGGCTAGGAAAGGACCTTTGGCAAAACCAAACCAGTCTGGGATCAGCCCTGAGGGTGCTGGTCTTACTGGGACAGCCAGATAGATACTGCTTTTGGGTTAAAGCAGGTGAGCGAGGCTAGGCAGAGCTTAGAGAGGTTGTGTTTAGATCATTAGACAGAAATCAAACCCAAGATGTGACTGAGGGTGCGGATCTGCATCTCTCATGCAGCAGCGCTGGGGATGTTGTGACAGCTTTCTGGCAGCTCCTGTCTGCATTGTCCTCCCCTGCGGGATCCGGGGAGGGGGAGGAGGGTTTGTTCATGGGGAGGATGAGGAGAGGTGAGTTTCTGTGGGGTTTGTTTTACGCCAGTCTATTTTGTTGACTCGTTTCAGGGTACGTGCTGTCAAAGTGGGGGGGGTGGTGCTGAGCTGGCAAGGAGCAAAAGAAGGGTCAGGGGGATGGAGGGGACCTTTTGGGGGCAGCAATGAGAAAACAGCTCCCCCAGGATCCACCTGGATTTAGGAGCAAGCACCTCTTTTTTTTTTTTTTTTTCAAATGCTTATTTTTAGCATTTTACCCCAGGAAGGCAAAGGCCATTAGACTGATGAATATATCAGTGTCTAAGAGCTCCTGATGAATGTATCCGTGCTTAGGAGTGTCCAAGTGTGACTTGTTCCTGCCCAAGGGACTGTAGGAAGGTGCTGAGTGGGGTTTTTTTTCTCCCTTTTACCCCAAAAGGCTAAATTTTGCAGAGGGCACTTGTACCCCCTTAACTTCCAGGAGCATCACTGCATCGAGGCAGGTTTTTAAACATCACATTGGGGATGAAGAAGGGAGAGGATGAAGGAAGGAGAGCAAAGGGGCTCCTGTCTGTCAGGTCTTTTCCCATCCCTTCTTCTGGGTTGTGCATGGAAGGAGCGAGATGTGACAGGTCATCGCGTTGATTTGCCAAGCTTCGGGGGTTCTCTGGAAACTGGGTTGTGGATTGTAAGAACTGAGCTTGGGGGAAGAAAACAATATTTAGGGAGAATGCAGGAAAGCCCCACCTCCACCAAGACTGTTCCTGGGCCATATCCTTGCCCTTCGAATCCAGCACCTCTGCCTCCATCACAGGAGTAAAGTTTCATGATCTAACACTTTGTTCCCACCAAGAAAAGTACCTGCTTATTCCCCAACTCTGGCCTGAGCCCATTCGAGCTCTAAACCAGCAGAAAAGTCAGGTTTTTGCAGCAGGTGAGCAAGCTGAAGGGGCTGGGAGAGGAGAAATGGGACCTTTCCAGTGCCTGCAGCATCCTGGCTGATAAAAACATTAGTACCCATCACCAAGAGCCCCCTCCTCCCCTTGCCCCAGAGGAGTGGGGCTGAGAAAATCCTTGTTATGGCACAAACCTGGCTTTTCATCCCAGAGGTGAATGATTTTTAGAGGAATATATAGAAACTTGAGGTCCAGAATATGAAACAGCTGTGAATCACCCTCTTACTGCAGCTCCTAAGAGCTGGTGCCTCAGTCCCGGGGACATTTTGATCCTAGATCCCTAAATCCAGTGGAGTTTGTCAGCAGAAGGGTCCCTCCCTTATTTCCACCCTTGCCTTCCTCCCTGGAGCATGGAACATCATCAGCAGCCTGGTGTATGAGTGAACCCTGGCAGCTTTCCAGCTTTGCTTTCACCCCAAATACCCAACTTTTAATTACAAACAAGAAATTACCTGGGCAGCCTGTGCCAGCCCCTCCGTGGTTGCCTTCGGGGTCAAATAACAGCATCTTGGGGTTAGGAGGTTGTGTTGAGATACAGGGAACAGCTTGAATACTTGTTCCTGTGTTGTTATATCTATGTGCATGTTGATATTTAAGTGTTGGCATTCTCTTCTGTGTCTCCATATGTATGCAGGTAGAGAAATATATATATATATATATATATATATGTACATGCACACACTTTATCTCCTTCCTTAGACACTCTACACCTTTCTAATGAGCCCAGTAAGTTCTGTTTTCATTTGAGCTGGAAGATTTCTTCAAAAAGACCAATTCTTTTTGTCCCCAGGCTCAGTCTTCATTGCAATGCATCCCTGCTCCCCCCAGCAGAGGGGAGACCTGCTGCAGCCGATGTCCCATTGAGCATCTTAGTGCAGTGGCTTCGTACCCGCGGTTGGGTGGGTTTTGGTCACTGGGAGTAGCCTTGACCCCTGTCATATCCTGCTGGGTGTGTTTTTAACAGTGAAGAGGGGAACTAGAGCCCTTAAAATCCCTCTTGGTGTGTGTGTGCCCATAGGTAGCTCATCCCTAAATAAAGCATATGCACCACTGTCCTCTTCTGGCTGGAGCTGTTACATCACAGCCTTTTGCACTGCTATATTGCAGCCGCTTGCCAAGACCAGCAGGATCTTTTTGGTTTTTTTTTTTCTTTTTTCTTTTTTTGAGTAAATTTGCCATGTGCCATCCCTCTCCGCTACAGAGGATGGGGACTTGGGGGCCCAACTTCAGCAGCAGCACAACCCTGGGTCTGGGGAGCAAGGGAGGAGGATCTGGATGCAGCCATCAGGTCCTGGAGACCATTGGGTGCTACAGTGGGTTCCCCCCCCATCCTGAGAAGATCTATTTAAATGTGGCATGCTGTAAAAATACAGTGTCTTGCACTAAACTGCTATATTTTCATCCCCCAGACAGGGGCACTGTTGGATTTAATTCCTGCTACAAGATATTTTGATCATTTTTGGTTTACGGTCCACTAAAACTTCTTTGGGAGGGACATAAATTCCCCTGCGAGGTGAATTTAAGATTACTGACAGTAACTTTAATTTTCTTGATCATTTTTTCAGAGCCACCCTTGGCCAGCAAGGCCCAGTAACCACAAAGCAGACAGAAACAGCTGCTTTGGAGACACCACCAAGCACTGTCTGATGTTGCCAGGCTTTAGCTGCTGCAGGGACTTGCTTTGGAGGTTCAGATGGAGCAACCTGGGCAGAGCTTCTGCCCCTGTGTTGAAGGAGTGAAGGGAGCAGACATGCACCCTCCTCACCTGTTGCAAAAGGTTGTTTTGGTAGCTCAGCCCTCCTGTGTGCTCTGTGCCTCAGTTTCCCCATATATAACCTCCCCTTGGGCAGAGTTTTGAGACAATGATGTAAAGCCATGCTTGGCCTTGTGACTCTGTAAAGCAGAAAACCTGCTTGGGATGGATGTTGCCTTATGTTTGTCTCCTGCATGTCACAGGAGGGAGCCTTCCCCTCTGCCATGGCCCCGGTGAAGCTGGTTACAGAATCACAGAATCATCTGTGGTGGAAAAGACCTTGAAGGTCACCTAGTCCAACCATTAACCTGACACTGACAGTTCTCAACCAGGGCACCAGAGCTATCTCCTCACCTTCCTCCTGGCTATCCCCATCATGTGCAGGGAGAAGAAAGGACCTAGCAGAGGTCCTGAGTTCAGACTTTCCCTCTTGCTCTTCTATCTTTCCTTCCCCGGTTTGCAGGGGCACCAAAGGAGGGGTATGACCACTCTCTCTTCCCTGCTGCAGCCTTTAATTTTCCATCTGTGTCTCTTTTCTTCCCTGATTGTCTGAAATCATGTCCCTCTCCTTTGCCTCACCGCTCACGCCAAAATGTGACACGGGCACATCTACATCCCTGAACCGGTCCAGCGGCAGAGACAAGGTGGATAAACACATCTCCTCCTCGCTTTGCTGCTGATCTGAGGAGGCGATTCTTCCCCTCTGCTCTGGACCTGGAGTCCCACGTCCAGCTCTGGTGTCCCCAGCACAGGAAAGACATGGACCTGCTGGAGCGATGGGACACCTCTCCTGTGAGGACAGGCTGAGAGAGTTGGGGTTGTTCAGCCTCGAGAAAAGGCTCCGGGGAGACCTTACTGCGGCCTTTCAATACTTAAAGGACGCTTATAAGAAAGATGGGGACAGACTTTTTAGTAGGGCATGTTGTGATAGGGCATGGGGTAGCGGTTTTCAAGTAAAAGAGGGGAGATTCAGACTAGAAATAAGAAATAAAATTTTTGTGATGAGGGTGGTGAGACACTGGCACAGATTTCCCAGAGAGGTGGTGGATGCCTCATCCCTGGAGACATTCAGGTCCAGGTTGGACGGGGCTTTGAGCAACCTGATTAGTTCCTGCTCATGGTGGCGGGTTTGGACTAGATGAACTTTAAAGGTCCCTTCCAACCCAAACTGTTCTGTGATTTCTTATCCTTTCGCTGATAGACAATGGGAAAAAAAATGGCCCCTTCGTGGAGGAGGCTGTTGTGGGGTTTAAATAAGGATGGATGCTTTGACACCATCCTTCATGGATGCTTGGTTGAGACGCTGTTCTCCCCAGGGAGGAAGCGACAGTGTGAGCAGATACGTGTGCTGGTCAGAGGTGGTGAGAGTTTCTTATTACTGATACAGAATAGCCTGATTTCAGTGACCAGGAGCTGCCGTGACGTGGGTTAGGGTTATACAAACCTGCCGAGAAGGTGACAGGCATGGAACAGGAGCCTGCCCGTTGATGGGGCAGCACTGAGTTGGGCAATGAAGACCCACAGGGTGGAACGTCATCAGGGTCAGCATGGGGTCTGGGGTGATTAGTGACAGTGTTTATAGGCAGCCTGACGAGGGGGTGAGGATCAGATTGCCCAACACTGCCCAGGCACGAGGGATAGCATAGCACAGCCAGATGAAATCAGAGTGGGCAGAGAAAGTGATAATGAAAGATTAGAGAAGGGGGGAGTGCTGAGAAAAGGGGGCCTCGGGGCACAGGGACAGCAATGGTGGGGCCATTGTCCTCCAGTTAAAGAGCTGGTCCAGGGACTGGGATGCTGGTCCTGGCTCTGCCCTAAGTGCTCTTCACCTCCTCTGTGTCCTGGGGATGGGGTTGTATCGCAGACCTGCCCAAGATCCCCAACTCAAAGCAATAGTGGAGGGTGAATCTGTATGAGCATCCCTTATTTTCTGTGCTCCTCCTGCTGAGAGGAGCCGTCCCCGAAGCTCAGGGGCGGCGTGGTGGCCTCCAATTTAACAAAACACACAGTCCAGCAGCCTTTGTCTTCCTCTGAATGTGCTGCAAGGGCTCACAAACAGCAGTCAGCTCAGGGAGGGAGCATCTATTGGGAAACGCCACACTGGCTGCAGCGTCAGGCAGATACCAGATGGGAAATGGGGCTCGGGAAGGTGAGAGGGGAAATTGCTGCCCCTGTTGAAGTAGGAGCAGGTGGCAGTCCCGGCCTGCCTGCAACACAGGCAGCTGCTCAAACCCTCTGCTGCATTATCCTGGCTGGGGATGCACTGACAAGGCAGATCCGTGCCCTCCCTGGGCTTCGCAGAGCTGGGGGCAGCGGCTAGGTCATGCAGGGAACAGGGAGATCCTTCTTTTACTAAGTTAGTCTCAGCTTTCCCTTCTCCTGCTCTGGGTTTTTGTGGTTCTGGGGACCCCAGATCCCAAGTTCATGGAGGAACCCCCCTTTCTCTCCCCCTCCATGCCATGGCTCAGCCTTCCCCTGCCCTCTCTGCCTGTCAGGGGACCCGCTGGAGCGTGGCCGGCGCGGAGCTGCTGGCGCTTGGCTGCCTGCTCCTGCCGGGCCCGGGCAGATGGCAGGTAGGGCACGTCACAACCCGCAAAGTGGCCTGGACAAACCCACACTGTGAAGCTTTTGTTTTGCTGCCTGGAGCATCTCTGTCAGGTTTGGCATTTCCAGGACATCGAGGGGGTCTCTGGGAGCAGCCCTGGTGTGATGGCGGATGTGTCCGACCCTTCTCAGAGAGGGCTCGGGGTGGCCAGTGGTCCCCTGTCCTGCTCTGCATGGATGTGGGCAGCCAAGACCCTGGGGAGAGACTGGATTCAGTGCTACAGCTTCGAAGCCTTCGGTGATAAGCAAACACACGTTAAGTCCTGCAAAGCAGGAAAATAAAAGAGAAGAAAGAACCAAGTGGGACAGAAAGGAGGTGATGGAGACAGCTGAGTGCCATAAGGAGGGAGAAACACAATCCACCCAAGTGGGTACATAATTTATTTGCCCATTAGCTATTAATAAGCCGGCCTTTTGTATCAAGTCTCCTGACGTCCTTGTAACAACTTCAGGCCTTTCTGTGGAGCATCACCCTTTCTGGGTGTTCCTGTGCCACTTGCCATGCTAACATGATTCTTGATATGTCCTGTGCATTCGTTACCACAATTCAGCTGAAAGAGTAATTAATGAGATTCCCTGTTACTGCGGTGTAACAGTAACCTCTGGGAAATACCCATGATGCAGTACCAGCTCCTAGGGATACCGGGCATGCATGGCTTTGGGTGGTGCTTACAGGATGAGGTAAATCTTGGGGGCTTTCTTGTGAGCTGGGTTAAAGCAGAATGGCCAAGCTGATGACTTGGGCAAGCCATGGACCTTTCCTTCTACCACCTGCTGTCCAGGATTGCTGCAGGATTGGATGTGATACCTGATACCAAGATGCAGATCAGCTCAATGTAGCAAGGAGAGGTGGAGACGATCCATCCATCCTGGTCAACAAGCTCATGGCTACCCTGCAGCCTCCA
Organism: Athene cunicularia; assembly: GCF_003259725.1. Lineage (NCBI taxonomy): Eukaryota > Metazoa > Chordata > Aves > Strigiformes > Strigidae > Athene > Athene cunicularia. The sequence goes on from NW_020799137.1 coordinate 325,018, forward strand.
GCATGTACATTCCTCTAATCCTTCCCACCAAGCGGAAGATAGATGGGCTTAACCCATCCCATGTATTCTTGGGAAAAAGATGACCACGACATCATACCATAGGCTTGGAAGGACCCGTCAGAGCAGCCAAAGTCTCCTACAGCGGGTTCTTGGTGGCTCAGCGTATGAGATGGGTCTTTGCTAATGGGAAGACCCTTCTGTGACCTTGGGGTATGTCACCTTTTCCCTGACATTGCCTGATGATGCTGCTCAGAGCTGAATGCAAGGCCACTTTTTGAGTTTTCTCACAGTGTGGGATGCTCAGCATCTCCTTGAAAACCCCTTGAAAGGCTTCCAGGGCCTCCCTGGGACATGGGGGGGGCACAAGTCAAATGGTCCCCAAAGTATTGGCCTTGTGTCCCTTAGGCATTGAACAGGGAAGAGTGGTGAGTCCAGGACCCAAAGTCGTGCAGGTCCCATTGAGACAGCAACGTGCTTGGTGGGACCAAGAGACTGGACTACAGCTCACATCTGGGCAGGTAAGACGGACTCTTTGGTGCCTTTTAGTCTTAAAATGTGAATGTTGCTTCTTAACACAGGTGTTGCTGCCAGGTGGGCAGCTCTTAATGTCAAGGGGAATTCCTGCCCCCATGTGTACGTTGCCCACGGAGCAATGATGGGGACAGATCTGCTCCCAAGTAATGAAGCTGTGACTTGGGGCGGGGAGGGGGTGTCAGCTCAGGGGCTGAGCTCTTGGGGGTACATCCCTCCCCTTGGGGCTGGTTGATGAAGAGTTTGGGTTTGTTCGGGGCATTTGTTGCCGTGCGTGAAGATGTGCCACAGCCCAGTTTTCAGCACCGCGTTTCCTCCCCATGTTTCCCTTAAAGCCAAGGACAGCAAGACAAGGTAGGGTTTCACGAGGGTATAGGATTTCCGAATCTGAGTCTTTCCTGAGACAAATTCTTTCTAATCCTTACCTGCGTGTCAGAGATGCGCAGGCAACGGCCACGTCTTTAACCACCCAAGGGACACTTATTGCTTGAGGAGGGGCTGTAATTTAGTCTGGCTGAAGGAAGCTGCAGGTGAGTGACTGGCTTTAATTTTATTTACTAGGCTTGTAAAAGTCTGTACAGCATCGATGAAATAATGGAAATGTAACTGAGCCCAACAGCCATGGAAAGTTCCCACCAATATTAAGCCACTCCTTTTATTTTAATTTATTATCACTAGGATGTGGAAGAATCACCTGGTTGAAAAGATTTCCATTTATCTCCAGCTAAAATGGTGCTTGGCTTGTGGTTTTATACCAAGTTGTGCTGATACAGGATTTTTGGATGCTCTTGGGTGCGTGCCTGAACCCAGACAGATACGCTCTGTGCTTTGAGCATTTACAGCCTTTGTTTCTCTTCCAAGACTTAAATAAAGTAGTTACTGTTGGCTGTGATCTTTTTAATGGGTTTGAATGCTTTGCAAGTCTTCCATTAGAAAATCATCAGCCGTTGCAATCTGCTTTATTGGAGCATATGCAAGAAACGTTGACAACATTGAAACACACATGAGGAAAATATTAGTTGCCTTCAGCCTGCTCAAATTAAACCATAAGGACATGGGGTGAAATAATTCATCAGTATTTCTGACAGGCTGAAATCTATGGCTGCCAAGTAGTCACTTAAAACCTGGAGCAGCGGCGGGAGCTTCCTTTCCGTCGGGATGAATTAAATGGGGAGGAGATGAGGTGCAGAGGAGGACGACATCAGATTCAGGCTGCAGTAATTATAGTTAATGGGATCTTGCTTTTTTAGGTTGGCTTGGTCTTGGCTGGAAATTAAAGGGATATTTTAGGTGATCCCAGGGGACTGAGCGTGGGAATCCCCACTGCACAAAGTGGCGCAGTGCTTATTCTGGTGACGCAGAGCAGGGCGTGGGGAGGGTTAATGGGAATATTGGGTCAAAACTGCTTTTAGTTCCAGTGGATTCAGTACAGTTTGCATTTAGTGGTGAAGAATAACATACGATTTTCAGAGAGTCCAGCTTAGGTTGTCATCCCTGGTCTTGTGGGTCAGTACAGGAGCACAGACCAAGCTGGTCCTGGCACTGCCTCACCGTGGCTCTCGCACTAACCAATGTTTCCATCCTCCGAGCACTAATGAAAAAACCCATAAAAAAACAGGCACTGAGGGTGAAGATTGGGCGAAGGGATCAGAAGGGGACAAAGTGACTTTCCTTGGTTAGTACTGAGTTCAGGATCAAGCAAACATCACCCCAGAGTTACTCCATGAGAGTTGTGTCATGTTTGAAGTGTGATGGGTTTCATGGGCTCAGGGGGAGACCAATCTGTGTAGAGATCACAGAAATTTCAAAATTACAATCAAATCAAAATTACAATCAAAACCCAATCAAAAATACAACAAAAATACAAGCAAAGCCTCAACCAAATAAAGCCTAATTTTTAATGGGGAAAAAATGGCTGTATTGCTGATTCCCAAAGCAATACAGTTTGGCTCCCCCAGCTAAGCTGTTCCCTTTGCATCTCCCCTAACCCTGAAGTGGCTTAAAAGTGCAGCTTTTCCAGCTGAGATCTGTGCCCCCGTGAATGATTTTCCATTGCATCCCAAGGTGAAATTCAGCTCATGGCATGTGGGTCTGGGAAGACCACAACTTTGCCATGGTCACTTAAGTGCTGCGCTGGGCACAGAGGGGGGACCAGGGCACCCCATCCTTTACCCATAGCCTGGGGCGGCTGTACACCCCTCTGGGCGCGGGCTCTGTGGGGCTCAGCCATATCCATTTCCAAAGGTCACGGGAAGGAGATTTGGAACTTGCTCTAGGACAAAACCAGCTCCAACTTTGCACGGAGGAGCCTGTCAGGGGAAGATGACCCCACGGGGCAGACGTTTCCTCTCCCTGAGCTTTGAGATCTCCTTTTCGCCCCAGCTAGGGGGAGATTTTCCAGGATGTGAAAAGATGGGGTTTATTTCTTTTTATTTCCTTGGGTTGTTTGTGGGGCTTTTTTTGAGCAGCACTTCTGGGAGACCCCAACTTTGTGCGCCCTGCTGCTGGGATGCTGCTGAAAGGTCTCATCACAGGCTGATCACAATATCTTCCTTTCTCAATTCAACAGCACAGCGTGGAAACCTGCCCCAATTACACAAGCTGGAATAAAGCTTGAGGGAAAGGCTCAGCATCCTGAGCTGCTGGCAGGAGGATTCAGGACGCAGGCGAGGGCTGGAGGTGGCTTTTGGAGGTCAGCTGGGAAGTGCCCTGGGTGGTACTCACCCCATTCCTGTCTGCTGCGTCCCTTTCCAGTGTGATGCTCTCATTTTTGCCTTTGCTTGTGAAGTTTTGGGGCAGGGAAGGAAGGCAATGCTCTCTGCAGGGACCAGGGAATGAAATGGAAAGGGAAATAGCTGCAGTTTCATCAAATCCTGACAGCAAAGCAGGCAGGGGCTTGAAACGGCAGCTCAGATGCTTTCACTGAAGGCAGCAGGTGATGCTCACAGCCCTCATGGCTCTTTGGATTAACTGAGGGGTCATGGTCAAATCCAGCAACCTCTGCTCTGCGCCTGGCCAGGGCTGCTCTTGTGTCCAGGCTACAGCCAGGACCTGTTGTATGGGCAAGGTGTGACCCCCCCTGCAGAGGTTCACAGAGGAACAGACACCCCCGGCCCTATAAAAACAGGATGGTAAAAGCACCCGGGGAGACAGTTCCTGCTCGTGAAGCTTTGGCAGTTTGGGAACTTTTGTAATGGCAATCTCAGGCTCCCAAGAATGACGGATTTTCCCACAACTTTGCTCAGTGAAGCCCAGATGTTGGCAGGAGCCAAGGAACTGCCCGGCCAAAGGAACCCAAGGCCTGAGGAGCCCTGGATGCCTCCACCCAGCTGGTACCTCAATGTGCAGTGGTGCTGGCAGCAGGAGCAATGGAGGGTCCTGTTTTTCCAGCTTCTCTCTCCTTTCAAGTGGGTGCAGATGAACAGGGTCCCTGTGAAACCAGCAGTGTCCTGGCTGCATGTGGCAGAGTGTCCCAGTGAGCAGCTCTGCATGAGGGGACAGAAAGGGCCCTGTCTGAGCCTCACCTCTTCTTCTGCTCCGGGCTGCTCCTTCCTCACCCTCACTTGGAAAGCAAAGATTGTTCATGCATTTACAGCCGCAAAAGTGGTGGGTTGGGGTCCTGGATGCCGCTGCTGCTGCTGGGCAGGACCCAGCGAAGGAACGAAAACCCATTTCAGGCACAAGGAGAATGAGGGCAAGGAGTCCCACCGGGCTCACGTGGCTACTGGCATCACCTTTCCGCCCAGCACAGGAGAGGTACGAGCATCCCCGCGCTGCCGTGGCCATGCGCCCGCGAGAGGCGAAGGGGCAGCACCGCCAGGCAGCCCCCAGCCAGCGGAGCTGAAGGAGGAGGAGGATGGAGACAGGCGGACCGGGCACCCTGTGCGCTGGAGGAGGATGAGGATGATGCAAAAGCCGGGTTTGTCGTTCCCTTCTTCCTTGCCGCAGCCTTTGTGGTGGGCTGAAGGGTGGGGGTGGAGGAGAAAAGGGTTTGGCGGGTGGGTTTGGGGCAATTGGGTGCTGTGCTCCTTTTCTGTTGGGTATTTTTGGGGTTGGTGGTGACCAGGGGAGAAGTTCAGTTTGTTCTTGGAGGAAAAGGGAGGGTGAAACGCTCCCGATCGCTGGGGGCATGCTGCAAATAACCACGGCTTTGCTGGGAGCCGGAGGGTCCCACTGGCATCATCTCAATCACTTTAAGTCTTAATTACTTTTTGCTGCTGGGTCCAAATGATAATGTCCTCACCTGGACAGGACCAGGGGGTCATGGGCTGCCCTGATCTCTGCAGCAGCTCTGGCTCAGCACACGATGCTGCGAGCCCTGAGTGACACCGGGACCCCAAACCCTGCCACTGGCTCTTTTTAGCTGCCGTTATTGCAAAAATCAGGATCGATGCAGGTATCTGTCCGACCCAATTAGTGGCTTCCTATTGCTTTCCATTTATACCATATATCCATTTTCGGCTCTGGGCAACAACTTCCTTGCAGGGTTTGCTGCCAGTGCGGATTCTGGTGGGGGGACAAGGTCATTTATTTATCCGTAGGAGCAGACTGAGGTTACAGTGCTGAGCTCTGGATGTTGGGTCAGGGGGGGCTCTGCCTCTGTCCCAGCACTTTTGGACAGTCTGGGAAAGTTTCCCATCGATTCAAGATCGAATTGTCTTTATCACGTTACAGCCACGGTAAGCAGGAGGGTGAGAGCAGGGAGGATGGCTGCCTCCCCCCCGTCCCCTTCCAGGCGCCCTGATGGAGCCGGGATGCTCGAGGGGAAAGGGGTCACTCCATGCACCCGCACTTACTTGCCCTTTACAAGTGCTTTGTGTCTGTCTGTCCATCCCCCAGCTGCTTCCTAAAGCGTGTTAAACACTTTGCAGTTGCAAATGCTTCGTGAGTCCCAACAGAGAGCAGACCACCAGCCTCCAAAAAGCCCATTCAGCATCCCCATAGTCAAAAATCCATTTAAATCTTCCTGAATCAAGATAAAACCCTGACTCAGAGCGCCAGGAAGACGAGGAGGGCTCAGCTGCAGCAAAGCCTGGCCCGGACCCAGGCTACCGCCAGCTCCCTTCGGCAAGCAGCCTGCATCACTGCAGAGCTCATTTCGCCCCATCTGGCTTTTCCTGCTACCTGTGTTGGGCTGTGGCAGCTTTTATGGGACACCAGGTGTGGGACCATGTTGGCTCCCTCCTAGTAGCAACTCGCCCTCGCTTGTTATTAAATTACTTTCTGACCTGGTTAATCCGTAGCTGATTAATTTTGGACTCTATGGCTGGGTATCAGAGGTTTCATCTGTCTCATGGCGTGTACTGTGCGTACTGGGCTCTCTGTTAATCTGATTTATATATATATATATATATATATATATATATACACATATAAATATGAGTTGAAGTGAGGTATGCAAACTGGGGAGGATTAAAGGGGTCTGGCTGGGCGTGATTCTCTGCCTGCCACAGGGGTCGGCAGTGAGGGACCCCTCCCCAGGAATCCAGTTTGGGATCTTCCTCCTGTGCATCTTTTCCTGCAGGGCTCCTGCTTGGCCGTGGAGCACATCAGCAGCTCTGGGGAAACTGAGGCACAGAGATAGAAGTAGCCCGTAGGAGTTGGTGGCCGCTGGTTCAGGAGGATAATTTCTTTGCTGGTGCAATTTGTGGATTTAAATGTTGGGGCTTATCCTGCCCCCCTAGCCTAAAACACATTCTAATCTCTCCTTTTAGAGCAAAGGTCTTGTGTGGGGGTCTCAGACCAGGCTGCTCCTGACACAGGGCTCCTTTGGGGCTGTGGGGCTGGAGGAACCCTGGGCTCGCCCTGAGCCACTGTGTTATTTCAGAATATTTTGGCCTCTTTTCCATTTCTCTGCTGTTCCCACACTGAGGACTTGAAAACAGAAGCAGCTTTTGCCAGACCCCTACCAGCCCCCCGAAGGTTTGAAATAATTCTTTCCTACTTTTTTATCATTCATGAATGCTTATTCCCTCACAGCTGCACACCTTGAATTTAAAGAGGTCATTCTGGAAATGTCTCTCACAAGGAGGGGGATGAGCCACAAACTTTTGCAGGATCTTTCCTGGCAGCAAACCCCAAAGCTCCTGTTTTATTTCCAGGGTGGGAATAGTTCCTGCCCCACTCCCAGCCGTGGTAGATGCCCTGTCCACCTCACTAAGCCCCCAAGGATTCTCCATGCCTGAATCAGAGCTTAAATACCCCTTTAATTATCACCAGCCCTCGTTTCATTAGCCCCAGTGCCAGGGCAGCCTGTCCGGCCGGAGCTGGTCCATAAACCCAGCCCTAAATTGAGGGCTTGGGGGTGCATCTTGCACAGCCGTCCCCCCAATCCAGCTGTCCCTGATGCTGGGGGGGGTGTGGGGGTGTGTGTGTGTTGCTAATTGAGGGGCACTTCATGCAGGGCTGAGAAATAAGAAAAATTCACCCCAATATCTTAAGCGGCCACAGAGATGCCGTGGAGCCAATCCTGCTCCGTCCAAGAGCCGCGTAGATGAAATAGGAGTGCTGAACCCCGGCTAATTAGTTCTGCTAAGAAAGACGGAAATTAGCAGGGGCTCATTACTGCAGTAAATTGCTCTGTGGACAGAAGCACATGCCTGGTGCACAGCAGAGCCCAGCAGATGCTCTGCTTTGTGGAAGTCTCTGTGGGCATCGTTTTGCTTGAGAATTAGGGGGAAAAAAATCAAATGAAGTGCCACTGCTTCATTACTCAGGAGTGCAGGACCCCTCCTGTCTTCTCCTCCTTGTTCCCACCCTGGTCCAGTTCATCCCATGTCAGATCACAGGGGAAACAGGTGTGACAAGCTTGTCAGTCCTCTTTCCTACAAGGAAAATGTAGGGACCTGCTGCAAACCCCCCTCCTTTGCCAACTAATCTCTCTGCAGCGGGACAGGCTGCGGGATGTGTTTTATCTCCCTTCCAGCGGCAGAGCTGTGCGTGCGGAGCTGCTGGGCAACGATCCCGGACCAGTGCTTACTGGGTGCCTGTCCATCCCGGATGCTGGACACCCTCGGGGCCAAATTTGTCCGTGAGATAAATCCCAGCAGAGCCAGTGATGCTGGGAGCGTGGAGCAGAGGATTAGGGGGAAAATAGTGCAGGAGAAGTGCCTGGGGCAGCCTGGCTTGGGAGGTGTTGAAATCCTTAGGGACCAAAGGGTGTTTGAAGTCACCTTGGTTGAATGCAAAGGCAGAACTTTCCTGAGGGTGTCCAGGGTGTATCTCCAGAGGTGAGTTGTGTAACCGTCCTGTTTCTTGGAGGCAATGATGTTATTCCGGGCATCTCCCCCTGTGCCCATCTCCCCTGGACTATAGCCCTGCTTCGACTTCAGGGACATTCCTATTACCCACAGGATTTTGCTCGAGCTGACTTCTCAGCCCCAGCACAAACCAAATCATCAAATAGCAAATATAAGCACTGTAGTCCATAGGGGTGCAGAAGGGGGTATATAAAATGATAACCCAACCCTGGAGGGCCTGGTCAAAGCTCTGGATTATGTTGTGTCCTGTTTCCATCGCAGATGGCTGGAGATAAGATGCTCCAAGCTGGCGGGTCCTGGACTCTCCTCTGGGACGGGGTGATTTAATGTGCTCATTAACATCATGGGGGGAGGAATAGCTCAGAGGACAGAAAAGGATGCTGGAGGGAGGGAAATCGAGGTGACTGGGTCCCTCAAGAGCAAAGGAGGAAATTCAGGCTGAAGCACGCGGGCAGAAATGTGCCACCCCCTCCTCTGCTTTCCCCAAACGTGGAGGCCTGAGTGGAGATGGAAGAAGAGGAGAAGGAGGGCGGGAAGGTCACCTGGGTGAAGGTAGAGGTGGGACCCAGCCCCGTGTGAGGCCACCCAGGAGGGATGAAACCACGCTGGAGCACCCAAGGTGAGGATGCCTGTGAGCGCAGCAAGCTCCAGAAAGGAAAGAAAGAAAAACGGGGAAAGAAAAAAAAAAAAATCCCAGTTATTTCAGTGAATCGTGCCAACCTGCCCAGTCCCACCCAGGGCTTTTATTTATTTATTACCGGAGGTTATAAGCCCAGCAGTGCTGGGAGCCGAGCCAGAGGCCAGGCGGCGGCCAGGCGTGAGAAAGGGGCACCCCCCCTCTCTCCCTCGCCCCCACCGATGCCCTCCGCGGGGCTATGCCAGCTGTACCCGCTGGTGCCTCCAGTCCCAGCCCCCCCGGGGGGGACACGGAGATGCCCCATGTGGCGGTGGCGCCGTGGCCATCCCCTCCTGGAAAGGAGCCCGCTGTACCCACAGGCACAGGCAAGAGGTAGGTGGGCAATGGGGGATGCTCCAACCCTTGGGCTTTCCCCTCCCCTCCTCTCTTTACTATCTTTATTGCATATTAATAATAAAAAGAGCCCTATCGCCTGCTGTAAATCTCTCTCCCAGTGCCAGTGGCGTGCAGGTCCCTGTCCTCCTGCTCCACCTCCCTCCTGGGGACCAGGTCAGACCTCGCCACGTCACGGACAAGACTTGTCCCCGCTGCACCATCCGGAGCATTATTGGGGATTAAAGGTGGCATCCGCCAGAAGGACACGTCCCCCGTCTCACTCGCTGACCAGCGGGAAGGGGGTGGCCGGGTCCCCTTTTCCCACACGAGCAGGGAATGGGGACAGGGTGTCCTCTGCACCCCACCAGCCCCCTTTCCCAATGGACCCCCGGCTCTTTTTAGGGGCCCCAGGGCAATGGCAGTGCCGAGGCTCCGCACCGCACTAGATCCCGCCGCTGTGCCTGCCAAAGCCCATCCCCGGCGTGCTGGGCTGTCAATTATACACTGAATCAAATAGAGAAGAGCCTTTTAAATGACATTGCCTGCGTTATCCCAAAGGGACCTTTCAAGGGTATGGCTGAACTTTTTTTTTTTTTTTTATATCTCCCTACACATCCCTATGTGTGTTTAATAACTCTCTTCCCAGATGCAGAGAGCGTTGGCACTTCCACGCCCTGTGCGGGTAAGTCCCCGTAGGTGATGGCGTGGTGGGGGCTACGGGAGGAATCGTCTCCTTTCTCATCCCAGTACATGGCTGATGGGGAGGGGATGGTGGTGTGGGGGAGAGAGGCTCAGCATCTCTGATCTTCTGGAAAAAAACCTTGGAAATGGCCGTTGTTTCACCCAGGAGTGCGAGGAGTCGCTGGGGATGGAAGAATGACAGGTGGGAAGCAGAAGGGAATTGCAGACAGGGAAGTTTCGATGGTTGCAGAGGGGCTGGTGGAAACCACGGCCCCGACTTACTGGGATGTGATGGGCAAAACAAACTCCCTCAAAACGACCTTTCTCTTTTGCTGTCTCTCTCCCTCGGTTGGGTTTTTTTTTTATTATTTTCCCCAGCCAGGGATTTCAGCTGAAGGTTATTGGTTAATCAGATTCTGAGAAGCAGATGTTAGGTGATTTAGGAGGAGAAAACAAGGCAACTTTCTAGTTCAAGCCTCCGCTGGAGCTGGGAGTGTGAGTTGCAAAGCTGTGGGAGGATGTTTTGTGGCTTCAGGCAGCGCCATTCATTTTAGTTTAACTTTAAAATGAGACAGATGGGGTGGTCTGGGGGCATGGGGACAGCTGGGGCACCTACCTCCGGTGACAGGGACATCAGCACATTTTGGGGCTTTGAAGGCAAGAAAAGGGAAGTCAGAGTCCTGCATCCCTTGAGCATCTGCCCCGAGGGCTTGAAGCGGGGCTAAAATGCACCTTTCCATGTCCCAGTGGGGAGGTGGAGCACAACTTTCCACTCTCAACCGTGACCATGACATGGAAATTGTCCCTTCACAGCTCTGTGCCTCAGTTTCTCCATGAGGGATGATGCTGGGGGGGGTCAGTTCAATGCGCATGGAGACTGTGGAGCAAAGCCAGATTTCAAGATATCATGATTTGTTCTGTGACAGAAGGTCTTGGATCGAAGCCATCCTACCAAGCAAGGGCTGGGGAATTTTCTTGGCCGTGATGCCAGTGTGCAGCATTAAGAGTTAAGCACACTTAATACTTAAAATACCGAGATCATCTCACGGCGCTGACTTAGGATGCAGTTTCACAGTCAGCTTTAGCTGCTTTAACTCTGCTCCATGGTCCAGAGAAGCTCCCGGGCACGTGGTTCCCTCTGGGCTCTCCCACCAGGACGGAGGTGTGGTGGAGCGGTTCAGCTCCCCCATCCAGCTGAACACAACACTCCCACTCTCCTGATTCAAACTGATTTTCTTTTTCTTTCTTTTTTTTTTTTTTTTTTCTGATTTAAAAATAATCTTTGGCAGTTATATTAAGAAAAAAAATACACAAGAGGGGAAAGATATGTGCTGCTTTTCCTTTTTTTTCTTGAGTGCTTGTTTTTCCTCCAAAAGATTGAAAACAGCTTTGTTAGGCTCGGCTTATCGCAGTAGCCCTTTGCCTCCCTCCTGATGCTACACGGGCACTGAAGCGTGGATTATCTGCAGCTCTCAGTTGCTGTCTCCCCACAGAAGTTGTGTTGCACTTTCTGCACCCCACCCCGCCATTGCTCCGATGCTACATCCCACCCTGCCCGCAACAGCTTTTCAACAAAGCCACCGAAACGTCCATCCTGAGCTGAGTCCGGCCCCAGGGAGAGCCGCTGTGCCTCGGACAGGCCTGAGCAGGACACGTGTCCATCGCTGGGGCTGAGGACTCGCCTTTAGAGTCACTGAGGCTTCTCAGCTTTGCAGCAGGTTGTTTTGGGTGCAAAATCGTGCTGCTGTTGCTTCCTCCAGGCATCACTTCTGCCCCATTGCCCTGAATATTCCTCTCTAAATGTCCCCAAGTGGGAAAACTGTCATGAAACCAGCCAGAAGCAGCTTTATAGAGATGGATGCCTAAGAACAACCATGCTCCATGGCTTTTTTTTTTTTTTTTTTTTAGGAAAGGAACATGATCTTTAAGTAGCTTATGATAAATTCTGAGATTTGTCCCCAAATCCTGAATCTCATGACTCTAATGAGGAAAGAGCAAGGTTGAGCCCTTGTCTGGGATATGGCTGCTGGCTCCTCTGGAAGTTTTGCTTTCGGGGTTGTTATGCTGAGAGCAAAGACGGAGGATTCGTAGCAAGTTGTGATGTTACATCTACTTCTGCAAAAAATTTGGCTTTCTATAATAGCTTGTCCTACCCAACTTCACCAGCAGTGCATCAGCACGGATGGATGAGTCCGCTTCTGGGGAAAGGGGACAGAAAAACTTCAGAGCCCCAAATGACTTCAGTTAAATAGAGAGGCTGAGGTGCAGCTTGGTCCCCATGGGCAGGATGGTCCCTTCCCAGCACCTGGTTGCAGGAAGCAAAGCCTGTGGTGGAGAGTGTCCTTACCGCAGGACCAGCCCCAGTGCCGCTGCTGCTCTGTGCAGATGTGGCCTAAATTGCGTTGCTATTCTTGGCAGTCGAGGGCATTTGGGTTTTTTCGCTCTCTCTCTCTGAACTTTGCTGGGTAAGAAAGCCAGCGTGCCCTTGGTGATTAGCGGTCACGTGGAGCAGCTCTGTGTGTCCCTCTGTGGTTTCTTATGTCTGGAAAACATATTTGTGGGGGAACGAGCTGAAGGGAAAATAAATCAGGGGGGTGAATTTACTTGGAAAGTGCATTTTTGGGCAAATCTACCTCGAAACATTTCCCATTAACCTCTAATTTCTGTTCGTGCTTCTCCCTGAGGCAGGGCAGGTTATTTCCCAGCTCCATAACTTGGCCTGGTCCCTGGATACTCCTCTTTGACTTTGCCTCCAAGTTCAGAGCAACAGCAGCGGTGTGTGGGGGAGATGTGCACCCAGGAGTGTTTTGGGGACATTGCGTCCGTTGCCAAGTGCCTGCCAAAGCCGGTCTAGGAAAAAAATCTATCCAAAAGATACTCTCCAAGTGACCTGAGCGCTTAGTCCTCATCTTCTTCCTGTGGCTGGGAATATCCGGTCTGCCATGAAGGAGGCCCAGGAGAGCTCTGGAGGACATCACCTCGCCCGCTGCCCCTAGATCGAGACAAGGGGTACCCCTCCGTGCAGAGCAAAGGGGCCTCCAAGTCTGGTGGACATGTCCTTCTCCTCCTGACCTGCTCTCCTCATGGACTGCACTCCCCAAATCCCAGTGTGGCCCCTCATTTGGGAGTTGTTTTCTGGTTGGCCCAACTGCAATGTGCCCAGGACCTCCTGGGGTTTGATCCAATGCCTCTCCCAGCTGGAGGTAGCGCTGCTGCTAAACAGGACACTCATGTTTAATAGCTCCAAACCTTGCTCCAAACTCTGGACCTGCACCTGAAAATGTCTGAAATGACCCCTTGTTCTGCAGGGATGGGATTGCTGGGGAAAGGGCGGGTGGGACACCTGGGTTCACCCCCATCCTCTGCTACTGCCTGACCTTTTATCCTTGGGTGCTATAAATGTGTTGGGAAGTTTAATGATGACAATGAAGCCATGCCAAAGGGCTTGCAGGATCTGGAGACGAACAACTTGCTGGAAGTATGAGGCCTTTGCCAGTCAATGAAATGAATGTTTCCATTTAAAAAAATACAAGGTTTTCTGACCTCAGGTTTGTTCTACTCTTTTCAATCGAGCCAGAAAATACATATGCACAATTCAGCTCTGTCTCCCTGTCCGTTCACTTGCAGATCCTCATAGCGTGGGAAAGATACAAGCTGCCGGCATCCGACCGGGGATTTATGCTGCTAATCTGATTAGTGTATGATGGACGTGTCCAGTTGGAAGGAGATGGAGGTGGCACTAGTCAGTTTTGACAACGCTGATCAGATCGTGGAGGATCCCTGTTATTCAAATGACCTCAGCCCGGCTGGCCAGTCGCGGAAAGGCCACCCCAGCTGCGCCAACCTCCTCTCCAACTTGAGAATCCTCATCAACAGTGAAAATGCCAACAATGAGACCATTTTCTCCAGGTTCTCCGCCGAGTTCAGTGAGCACCTGGTGGGGGAGAGGGTGGGCATGGATGAGGGGGACCAGCGAGTCATCATCAACATCGCTGGACTGAGGTTTGAGACTCGGCTCAAGACCCTCAACCAGTTCCCTGAGACCTTGCTTGGAGACCCAGAAAAGAGGATGCGGTACTTTGACTCCATGAGGAATGAATATTTCTTTGATAGGAACAGGCCCAGTTTTGATGGGATTCTGTACTATTACCAGTCTGGTGGGAAAATACGGCGCCCAGCCAACGTCCCCATCGACGTCTTTGCTGATGAAATCACCTTCTACGAGCTGGGTGATGAAGCCATGGACCAGTTCAGGGAGGATGAAGGGTTCATCAAGGACCCTGAGACCCTCTTACCAACCAATGACTTTCACAGGCAATTCTGGCTGCTCTTCGAGTACCCCGAAAGCTCCAGTGCAGCCAGGGGTGTAGCTTTGGTCTCTGTCTTAGTCATTGTCATCTCCATCATCATCTTCTGCATGGAGACCTTGCCAGAGTTCAGGGAGGAAAGGGAGTTTAAGTCCACCCAGGAGCTTTCTAAGAATCTGACAGACACCTTGTTGGCCCACAGTACCTTCACAGACCCTTTCTTCGTCATAGAGACTGCCTGCATCATCTGGTTCTCCTTCGAGCTATTTGTCCGGTTCATCGTGTGCCCCAGCAAGACTGAGTTCTTCAGGAACATCATGAACATTATCGACATTGTGTCCATCATCCCCTACTTTGTGACACTCACCACTGAGCTAATCCAGCAGAGCGAACTCAACGGGCAGCAGAACATGTCCTTGGCCATCCTGCGGATCATCCGGCTGGTCAGGGTCTTCCGCATCTTCAAGCTCTCCCGTCACTCCAAGGGGCTGCAGATCCTGGGGCAGACCCTCAAGGCCAGCATGAGGGAGCTGGGCTTGCTCATCTTCTTCCTCTTCATCGGTGTCATCCTCTTCTCCAGTGCTGTCTACTTTGCAGAAGTGGATGAGCCACAGTCCCATTTCTCCAGCATCCCCGATGGCTTCTGGTGGGCTGTGGTCACGATGACGACCGTTGGCTACGGAGACATGTGTCCCACCACCTTGGGTGGGAAGATTGTGGGGACTCTGTGCGCCATTGCAGGGGTATTGACCATTGCTCTGCCCGTCCCAGTCATCGTCTCAAACTTCAACTACTTCTACCACAGGGAGACCGAGAATGAAGAGAAGCAAAGTCTGCCTGGGGAGGTGGAACGACTCCTCACCAACGTGGTGACGGGAAATGGCAGCATGGAGTCGCTCAATAAGACCAATGGGGGTTACTCTCGAGAGAAGGCCAAAAAGTGATGGTCAAGGCCATGATGGGACTGGGCACTGTCAGGTGGGATTGGCTGGATAAGGTATAAAACATCTGCACGCTGTGATTTTTTTTTTTTAACCAAATGTGCTGCTGCTTTTATTTTTTTTTTTCCCCAAGACATTTTTCAATCTCTGATTTCCTGTGGCTATTCAAATAAATACCATCTTTCTTATCTCTCTTCCTGGCCCATCAGTCTGTTTTTTATTATTTAATGCTCATCTGCTTGACATTTAGCTTCTTTCTCCATGGTGTCAGAGTGGAATTCCCCACATACAAAGATTTCCCCCATTTACTGGAGGGGGAAAAAAGGGCAAAATGATGTGAAATGCCTTGTTCAGTGGTACCCAGCTGTCCAGGGATGAAGATGAGTCTAGCTCCCTGCTTTTCTTAATCCATTTATATAGTTCCTCCCCACCCACCACTCAGGATCTGGAGCCTGACCAATTCCTGGATCTGGGACTGCTCTGGCTGAAAAAGAAGCTGGCAAAAAATTTAAAAGTTATATTTCTACCAGGATGAGCTCTCTGGTCGACCTGCCTGAATAATTTGGTTGGCACAGCAGGGTGGGCAGTGATGGTTGGGACCAAGCCACCCGGTGAGGGAATTAGGAGAGGGTTGGTGACCAGTTACAGTGGCACAGCCTCCAAAAAAAGGTCCAGGGCACCACAGCTCAACACCTGCTGGGGTTTGTGATGAAAAACTGTGCTCTGAGAGAGGGAAGGGGATTTCTCCAGCAATAAATGCTCGACTTAGGGGTTATCCTGGTGTACAAATGTCCTTGGGGATGAGCCACCATGACCTTGTAGCTTTTATTGTCCCTCATGTTGCTGCACAGAGTAACAAGGGGCTGATGTTTCCCAACAGCTCGGCTTTGCATTGTAAAAAGGCACTTCTGGTTTTCTAAAACATGCAAATTTCCATTGGCACTTTTGACGGGAGAAGCCAGTAACTGATCATTTTGCCATTCTCTCTAATGCTAGCAGGTTTTCTTCCCACAAAAACATTTTGTTCCAACTTCACTGTTTCACTTGGCTTTTTTTGATGTTTCTGCCTACATTAAAATCACAGTTTCTCATGCAGTGTCTACACATCCGCTTTATATCCCACATCTGTTATACTTGATGTCTCATCTCCTAAAGGTTCGACACGATCATTACGCAACATGCCAGCATCTCTGGTTTGCAATTTCATTCAGAAGGAGCCATGAAAGATGGATTTTTATTTTTTTTTTTTTTTTCAAATTCCTGATCTGATGGAAAATGTGAGTATGGGCTTGCCTGGATTTTCCCTGTGGCAGAAATCCCGCAACTCTGGTCTGGGGAAATTGTTATTTTGCCTTAGGGGTCTTTTTATGGACTGTCTTTTTGCATTGAGGTCTTTCACACCCCATACAGATGGATCTGGGATGTGACCAGCACAGTTCCCTCAGGACAGGTTTTTCCCTCTGAGACAAATCCCCCTTTTTGCCTGCTCTCCCTGGTTTTGTCCCATCCCTCCACCATCCTCTTCCTCATCCCATCCTTTGGAACCCCCCAGACTGTCATCCCAGACAGGAGGAGGAGCTGTGAGAGGTATTTCATCTTCCAGCCGTGTTCAAGTTCTCATCATCCGTGGGAATGTGTCCACAGCTGGAGAGCAGCACCCTGAGACATCCCCAGCTCCTCTCCATTCATCCCTCAGTTCTCTCTAGCAGCTATTTTTATTTCATAGCAGGTTCTTTCTCTTTTTCCTTTTGAAAACTTAAACTTTTTACATTCTTTTATTTTTTAGCATGCTCCTCCTCAAACTTCACTGTCAACCTGTCAAAGTTGAAGCACTTTTGGTGCTTATTCCTTGAGAAGTCACCACGAGAAACCCTGGTGGAAAGGTTTGGGTTGGGAAATATTCAGCCTTCTTGCTATGATCACATCGTCACTGCTCCTGCTCTCTTAGCAAACACGGACCAAAGTGGTGCTGGGATGGATGGATGGATGGATGGATGGATGGATGGATGGATGGATGGAAAGAAGGAGGAACAACCTGATTCTTATTAACTTGTAAACTTTATTCTCAATTAAAAGAATAGATGCTTCAAAGTCTGGCATGCAGAAAATATTGTTTATTTGGACTCAACCTTTTGTTCTTGGTTTTGTGCTGCTCCACGGGATCAGTTGGGAACCATATGGGGGAAGTTGAGACATGGGACATTATTGGTCTCCAGATCTGTGAGCTGAGGACAAACTCTGCAGGGATTTCCCCAGCACTTCAGCTTACACCATCTGTTGCAGAAGGCCAGGTCCGAGGGAATTCCCTGATTTATGCTATGAGGAAGGGGTCAGAGGCATTAAACTTTTCCAGACACTTTAGCCCACTTTATTCTAAAGTGAAGAGGAGGAAAACCAGGCTATGAGTACCCAGTGTCAACACTCAGCTGGTGCTTGATGAACACCTACCCAAAAACCCATTTTCCCCCACAATTTGCAGCTTAGTACCTTCCCAAATACAGGCCCAAAGCTCACAGCTCAATGAAACCCATAAAAAGGCTCTTATTAACTCTACTGTTATTGAGTCAAGCCCTAATGATCCAATCTGTCATGCCCCCTAGCACACAGGCTGCATTCCCACTTGAAATTTTGTACTGGCACAGAAAAGGCTAAAAAGGGGACAAGGAACCTCTTTGCTTTATCAGAAGGATGTTCTGGCTGCTTTGTATCCCCAGAGGAAGTTGGAACTTGTGGCTACATGTGAAATATTTATCAGCTAGAATCATCTCCTTCCTCCTTTGAGCTGAGATTTCCAAGCAAGCCCTGGAGCATCCTTTTGCCACCACGCATATATTTCTGCACTTCCCCGATGCACAGGAGTACAGTTTTGGCACCGCAGCCACGAGATGGCACTCCAGGATAGATATTTCCCTCGATGTAGACAGTCCTGGTGTGTTTTCCCCCTCTCTAATTCACGTTTGGAATCTTTGAGCTCGTTTATTTCTTTATTGCATGTGTGAACGCAGATGTGGGAAGGGATGCTTGGCCCACGGGGGATGCTCTCATGGAGGAAGCCCATTGCAGGGTGGTGTTTGCCAGGGCCTCTCGGCACTGGTGCAGAGTAGCTGTGCCAGAAGGGTTTAGGAGCTGCCTTCTGGCACAGGATTTGGGCTGTTGGTCCTGCCTGGGACAAGAACACAACTTCCCTCTGCCATCTCACTCATGGAGAGCTCAGCTACAGCCCCTGGGTGCTCCTGCTGGGTCTTGTCCATCCTGGCAGGGGCTGGTCCGTGGGTTGCTGCTCCTCTCAGCTGTGGTTCCCACTGCATTGGCATCATTTCTTGTTGCTCATAACAATGAGAAAATTTCTGTGATGGAGCCAAGTTAAAGTCCCATCTGCCCAAAATCCGAGCTTGGGTCATGCTTGGGCTGGGCCTGACTGACCCAGCGCTGTGTGAACTCAGTGAGCTGGAGGGACACAGATCACATTTCCACCATCCCACATCATATAGGCCTTTCCAGCTGGCTCAAAGAGAGAGCAACTTTGTCACAGTGAGAGGAGAGAAAAATTAATTCCCAACCCCAGTCGCCTGGATCTCCACCTTCGCATCCCTGTTCCCATCAGGTAAGCAATCCCTGGGCCCCATCAGTGATGGAGCCTCATTTCTCAATGAATAATGCAAATAACCCCTTATCCCTCAGCACAGCAGACATGAAGAAGCAGCAGGGACTCTTGGATCTCTCTCCCAGCCGCCTGCTGAGCACTTTCACTGCAGCTGCTCGGGAGAAAAGAGGCAGCCTCCATATTTAATAGGACTTTATATGGATGATGGTAATTTCCTTTTCAAAAATGGGAACTTCTACTTTAAAGGAATGTAACACAATTAAAGAAGGAACTGTCCTGACCATTGTGAGGAAAAATGATCATAAAATAGATTAGATTTTTTTTTTGGGGGTGTGGGTGGGGAGGTGTGGGGGTGTTGCACAGTAGTAAAGACCATAACTGAGCAGTACCTGGTGTTTCCAGGCTCTTGGTGACCACCTCATAGCACAGAGTGATCACTGGGAAAGGGATGTTTAATTGAGATTCTTTATGGGGAAACAACTAAGTGTAACTGTATTGTTCTAAACTACGGGAGCTGAAATAAGACATCATCACCTCTACACATGTGCAGCTGTGGAGGTACCTCTGTAAAAGCCTCATGATGAGTAAGAGACATCCCCTGCCCTGTTCTCTCGGGTGCTCCAAGGGAAATCTCCACCAAGCCACAACCTCCTGGGGCAGGCACAGCCCTGAGATGTCTTTGGGCTATCAGACACTATGTAGGAGACACAGGGACAAACCTTGAGCCTGGGGATGGGGAGCTACTTGGTCAGCCACTGGTGGGACATGGCTGCGGGTCTGCAGGGATCTGCTCCGAGACAGGCTGTGTCTGGGAGGGTGAGATCATCCTCCCTGGATGGAAATTTGGGGTTTCCAAATTCATTCACTTGATGCAGCCCCAATAAAAGAGCCAGTCTTCACTTCCTAGACGCCCACCCCTCAGTCCCTGAAGGCTATGACCACACCTCCCAAAGGCCACGGTCAAGACTATGAGGACCAAATGCTCCTTAGACACCACAAAGCAGCAAGTGTATGACAGCTCCTTCCTAATTCCTGTCATGTTATCACACATAAATACGCAGCCACTGACTCTGAACCATCAACGCTTTATTTGTGTGTGAGAGATTCCTTGGGGATCTCTTGCTACACCAAAAAATATGGTTGTCGTCTGGTTGTGTGATGAAACCACAGCACTGCTGCCATCGTGATGTATCTAAATAGCCTTGGCCAGTCCAACGCGGTTGTTGGCCCGGTCGAAGATGCTATAGTACACTCTGATGAAGACATCTCCCAAGATCCAGAGGTTCCCAGAGGTGTTCTGGAAGCTGCTGATGCAAGGTCCTTTGCTGTTCTGCATTTGACCAAGAAAAGGTAAATGAGGGTATCTTCACTTGCATTGCTCTGGGGGCCCATGGTCATCCATCCCCCATCTCCCATGGGAAAGGGAGAAGCCAAAGTGACCAGAGCCACTGAAGAAAGTAGAAGGACCTTGAGCGAGGCTCCTGAAACCAGGACCACCTGGCAGCCCCCTTACCTGCTCAGTGTAAGCCGAGGCAGACACAGGATACTGCATCCCTTCGATGACAAAGATGACATCAGGCATGGCAGAAATGGAGCTGCAGTTCACATTATACTGCAGAGAGCAGCGGAAAGAGGCTTTTAGGTGGGAAACAACATGCTTACAGGGCGAGGAATGAAGGGATTTGATTTCACCAGTATAAACTAGAGACTAGGGCTGTCTCATGGTGATCCGTGTGGAGGTATCAGAGGAGCAGGGCTGCTTTGCCATGAGCAGAGATGTGGTTTCCCTGTGTGTGGCAGCAGGCTTGGCGCTGGGCTCTGCAATACCAGGCTGCCTCCAGGGCAAGCAGAGCAAGCCATGGGTGCTCTTACCTCTCCGTACGCGTCCTGCCTGGCCCCAGCTGTGCTCTGGATGTTACTGATGTCAGAGGGTGGCCCAGCCACGAGGGAAGTGCCGGTGTCAACTACCGCTTGGCAGCCCCCACGGCATGCGATCTCCTGGTTGTTCACAATGATGCTGGGGGGACAGACAAAGAAGGGGGGCATTAAATAACCAGCTGGATTTTAGTGATGGTTTTGAACTTCTTTTATAAGAGCTAAAGCTGTGTTGCCCTTGAACCTTTTGCTTTGCAATGCCAGCTGGTATCACCAGCTCCTCTTGCACACATGGGCACTGAAGCACTGAACACAGCCCAGCTGTCAGGACCCAACCAAGTCCAACAAAGTTGGTTTTAGACCATAATTTTGCTCTACTCATCACCAGAGATGTCCCCAGGAGCACAGGCTTTGTGCAGAGAAGAACCGGGCTGTGTCCCAGGCACAAAGCATCCCCATTTTAGGTGACAGTTACCAAAGTACTGTGGATATTGGTCCCTTAACCTTCTGCATCCCACAGCCATGGGGTGTTACATGCCAGTGGAAAACCTCCAATGTTGATGGGTCCAATGTCTCTTTAGAAACAATGGTTAGAAATGAACAGCAGAGCTGTTCTGTTACCTGTCCATGGAGATCTGCCAGTAACCTTGGTAAGAGACAGAGACCCAGCTGATGGAGCCGGTGAAATAAGACTCATCGATGCCCCCGAAGATGACCACACTCCCTGTTGTCTCACTGGATGATGCAAAAAAGAAAAATAGTGGAGGGTTTGCCACGTGGCTTCAGTGCAGGTAGCTTAAACCAGTGGGGCTGCATGTCCCATGGGGTGAGATGCCGCTTGTGATGCCACGGTCACATCTGCTCCCCTCCTCACTAGAGAGCAGCAGTGAGGCAGTGGTACGGCAGCAGTGTGTGCCAGGGCCTTGGCACCCAGAAAAGGGGAAAAAGGGAGCATGTGGCTGAAAACTAGAGAGGTTTCCCTGCAAGTCATAAGCTCCCCAGTGAGTCTGGTGGCCACCTGCTATGAGCCCCCCAGTCTTTGCATCTCGGGACACGGTGACAACAGCCGGATGGCAGCAGTGACAGCAGAGGAGCTGGAGCCACCACCAAATGCAAAGATCTGCATGAGCTTCGTCGGCTGCCTTCCCCAGCCCTTGAGACCCACATGGCTTACCGGGACAGATAGACCGAGAAGAGGTTCTCCTCCAGCAAGCTCTCATTCACCAAATTATCAAACACCGGTGTGATCCCATCAGCAGCCAGGTTTGGGTAGCCCAAGCCCAGGATCCCATCAAATTTGACATGGACAAAAAACTGGCCGGGCTCGGTGGTGCTCAAGCCAAATTGCTGGTTGATGTCCACCAGAGATGCAAGCTAGGAACAAGGAGGATGATGTAAGATATGGATCACTGCAATATCGATGTCAATCAGGTGGAGAAGGCACAAGGGACCCCCACTGGAAATGCCACCGTGACACTCACAGTGACGGTGTCGGAGCCCACGGTGCCCTCCATGGCGCCGGTGCCATACTGGATAGACAAGTTCTGCCCTGTTCTTTTGTAGGTGGAGGATTGCGATGGGTTAAACATCTGATGGTTTTCTAGAAGGTAAGTGGGAAAATCAGAAACGAAGACTTCCAGCAAGGCTAAGCTGTAAGGGAAGCGTGGGAGGAGGAACCTGCTGAATTGCCGTTTAGACCTGCCATTTATTATCCTGCGTTATTTAGCTGTGAGCATTTGCTGTCCCTGCCCCTCCTCCAGCGACCAGGGATCTGCAGGAAACCCCATCACTCCCTCTGGACAGATGGGGAAACTGAGGCACTGAACACTAAGCACATGACCCTGTGGAGTACAGCACGGAGTAGTTCCTACACTCCAAGTACTCATCTCGCCAGTGCATTTCCCAGGTGCTACGGACCCGGCACCATGGGGTCTGCTCATTGCACTGCCTAGGTGCCCCCTGGTCCCCTGGCAATGTCACCCCAACCTTTGGACTCAGTTGTGCAGTTATAAGCCCAGGATGTGCTGCTGGACCCAGCTGTGCCAAGCAGGGAGCCCTGCCTGCCCCTACTTACGGCAAGCCAGGCTGGTGCAGGAGACGGAGGGAACCCAGAGGTTGGAGGAGCCGGTGTCGAAGACCACGGTGAAGTCCTGTGGTGGGGTGCCGATGGAGATGGCCCCATAGTACTCCATCTGTGGGGAAGCAGGACCAAGGGTTGCTTGTAAGGCACGAAAACAAACCTGGAACTTCCCCAGGCTTGCAACCTTCATGGTCCCCTTCTTCATGGAGACACCTTGCTCCTAGCAGAGCTGCTGGGGGCACATTTCAGTGTCCTGGCTCTGTCCAGAGCCACCAGCAGGGGCAAGAAGGGGCAAAGGATGTGAGCTGAAGGCTTTGGGGTAGCAGGATTTGGGTTTGGCCCATGCACAGCACAGACATGGGGATGGGCATCCCACAACCCCCCCCAGGGCTGTGCCGCTGGGGATCAAAGCCAATACTCACGTCAAGGGTGTTCAGCAGGGGCTCAGTGGCCACTTTGGTCCCGTTGGGAAAAGCATGTGGGAATTTGGTGCCAATGTCGTAGTGGTGATGCTGGAAGAAGTGGTGCAGCAAAGCCTTCTCCCTGAGGACCTGTCTCAGCTTCTTCCCCCTTTCCAAGCGCAGCCTGGCACAAGTACCAAAGAAAAAATAAAGTTAGACGGGATTTTGCTGCCTGCAGCTTCTGCAAGCAGCATTTGACACCTTCAATATTTGTGCTGATCCAACAGCAGAAGCCCAGTGGACTCCCCCCAAAACACTGAGTCAGGGATCTCTGCAAAACCTCAAAGCACCTCCAGAAACCAGATCCCTGCCAGGCACCCCCCCGGCCTCCTCTGCACCCCTGCAGCAGCTTTCCCAGACCTCAGCTCCCCTTCTCAAACCCATTAAAAGGCTCCGAGCTCTCATTTTCCCTCTTCAGCTTGACTCGGGTGGCCCGCGAGAGCGATGCTACAGCGACTTACTTGGTGATGCCCTGGGAGAGGGCAGAGGCAGTGCAGAGGAGCACGAGGAGCCGCATTGTGCCGGGGCTACCAGGGCAAACGCCCGGGGGTTTATATAGCCCCTGCGCACCCCACCTGCGGTACCAAGAGCCACCGGGACTGCCGCTGCCCCATCCCCTCCAGTGGGCACCCGGCCAAGGCAGGTGACACCCAGGCACTGAAGGACACGGCAAACATCAGCTAAATTCAAGGTGTCACCCGGCAAGGTGGGGGGACACTCACACCGTGCTGATCATGGTACCCTAACACAGCCCCCGTGCTCCCCCTGTATCCCCCCTCCAAATCCTCCATCCTTCAGCACCCCAAATCCTTCACCACAGCCAGGCACTGCCTGCGTGGGGGCATCATTTTGACTTTTCATTTTGGCATCCAAAGCCATTGTGAGCAGCAGGGGGACACCCCCTCCCCCCCTCCATTTATGGGTGTCTCTCCCCAGCTGGGATGGGGAAGGGGGCCCCACGGGGTGCTGGTATGTGCATACACCCCGGGGAGGTGTGTGCCTGGGGTGTACGCACGTTTTGACA
Organism: Athene cunicularia; assembly: GCF_003259725.1. NCBI lineage: Eukaryota > Metazoa > Chordata > Aves > Strigiformes > Strigidae > Athene > Athene cunicularia. The sequence continues at coordinate 348,793 of NW_020799137.1, forward strand.
CTCTGGTGCCCGCTGTTATCAGCAAAACCCAATTAGTACAGTGGGGTGCAAACAATCTGCGGAAAGGTGACCCTGCAGCACGCTGACCCCTCTCAGTGTGGTTTGCCCAGCGATACGGGGACCATTAAAACCTGATTAAAACTCCTAATGAGTGCCCACAGCGATAACGGCTCCAGGCATCAGGTCGACTTTTGCAGGACACAAAGAGGAGAGAGGGAAGGGGGCGGCTGTCGGAGGTGATGCCGAGCGGTGCGGGATGAGGATCCTGGTGTTATTGGAGCATCATGGCCCAAGCCCCTACACCCCCTCCAGTCGCCTGAAACTTGGTGGCAGCTGCTGGTGTCTCTGCAGGACATAGGGTTTCTCTGATGACAGTGTGGAAAAGCCAACAAACCTTTTATTTTATTTTTTTTTCTTTATGGTTTGAATTTCCTAGCAGTGTTGCCACTATGTAGAAAGGATGCTGTGGGCAGAGCAACCCCATCCCTGTGCTGCTGGGACAGTGCCCTCCGCTGGGGGGGGGGGG
>NW_020799137.1:349368-361892 GCF_003259725.1 Athene cunicularia
TCAGCAGAGGGAAGGGAAACAGCTGAAATTGTCTGGTTAATTTGTAGAGGAGCGGGAAGGGGCGGGGACAGGGTTGTGGAGGCCAAAAAGGCAACAAGGCACAACCCCAGTTTGGCCCCAGACATGAGTTTAAAGCCAGCGGGATGAAGCGTAGAAACCTGGTGGGACCAAAAACCTCTGTCCAAACAACAAACAAACAAACAAATAAATAAAATAAACCAAATACATTAATATATACACATTAATATAAATACAAAGATCGCTAATATATACAACGAAATAGAATAGTAATGATGTTATTGTTATAATCAGTATAGTATATACGATATATAAGATGCGTGTTATAATAAAAATAATAAAAATAAATATGACATCTATTTAAATATTTTATATGTATTATATTTATATATAATAAAAACATCTAAAGCTCACAAAGTCCACTAAACCCTGCTAGTAGATAAGCAACTTCTCCAAGGCTGCTGTCCCTGTTCGAGATGGGGGTGGCTGCAAGTTTCTGTAGAGAGAAATGTAGGGTGGGAGCAATAATTTGTACTGGGTGTAGAAGTGGGGACGGGCTTGATGTGTATTTTAGCGGGGGAATTGCACGATGCTGTTTGGTAACCACACACGCAGTTGTTTCAGGTGTTGACTGGTCAGACCCGGGAGCATCACCAGGATGTGGTGCCGGGTCTGGGACACCGCGGCCGTGGCCTGGCCGGGTCCCGGCCGGTGCTGGCTGGTGCAGCCGGACATGGTTCACCTTGGAGCCAGAACATCAAACAGCGAGCGGGGAAACGCAGGTGCAGGAGGACGAGAGGGGCACTTGGCACCGCGCCGTGGGGAGCAGCAGCTCCCGGGAAGCAAACAGCCCCCCGTGCTCCTGGTGACGAGCGTGTGTTGACTTTTCCCCCTGTCCCTGGGGGAGGACGTGAGCTTTTGCTTTGTTGATTGTGCTTTTTCCCCTGCATGGAGGTTTCTACCTCTAGGGAAGAAAAAAAAAAAAATTGCTGGGTTTTGCTCCCCTAAGTACACTTTGAAAGCAGCTTAAAGTGGTTTTTTGCTAAACTGCGGGTAACACCATGCAGGGACACATCCCCGGCGAGAGCTTTCACCCAGCATCAAACACCAAATCTCAATTTCTTTACTCTCCAACATAAAACAGCATCTGCCACAGCCACATATTTAGTGTCCTTGGGGGTCTTCAGAAACGGGAACAGTGGCTGCTATAGCACCAAAACCCCAAAAGCCCCAGCAAACCCCATGAAAACCCAAAACCCACCAAAGAGGGACGGCCCAGAGCACAGGAGAGTGTCAGGGCTCCCAGCACTGAGCCCCAAGGGCTTTCCAGAGCAGGTCAAAAAAAAGCTTTGTGTTTAAGAACTGCTTCTGCTTGAAAGGAAACCAATTGTTGTGAGGTTTTTGTTGGTTTGTTTTGGGGTGTGTTGTTTTTGGGTTTTTTTTGTTGTTTTTTTTTCTATAAATGCTGATTATTCTTTTTTATTTCTTTTCTTTATTACTTTTTATTTATTATTGCTGGGGGTTGCTGTGGGAAGCAGAAGGGAAGCTCGGGTGACACACGATTTTTCTACAATATGTTTTTAAGAGGCGAACTGAAAGCACGTGTCTGAGAGAACTTTTGGCGCATTTAATTAACTTTAATATCCCGTTCTCCTCTCAGATTCAACTGACATAAATAGAGGCTCCCAAACCTCATACGGTGCCTGAACCTCAGGCAGATGCTGAGGCTGGAAAACATTTTTCTGCATCCCAAAGACCCACATCTGACACGACACAGCTCCAGCCAGCCCTGCCTCAGCCTCTGCTGAACACATTGCATTGCTTGAACTTTGGGGAAGATACTTGATACCGATTTCTTTTAATTGCTGACTAGATTAGACCATTCATCACCAGCTTGAAGAGCTGCTTCCAGGAAAAAATAGGCTAATAAGACACAACTGGGCAATATACGATGGGAATTAATAATTACAGAAATGGTTTATCCAATAGGAATTTCAGGGAAACTGCTAAAACTCCCCACAAAGGAAGTTTCTGCCCCCCTGATTCTTGTCCTTCCTAGTGAGGAGTGTAAAAAGAACTAAAGTCAGGTCTCCACCACCACCTTCGTCACTGGGCTCAGCCCTGCAGACACTTTGGCAGATGAAATGATGCTGCTCAGCTTCACATCCCAAATTTTATAAAGTGCCAGGATAAATAAAAAAACAGGAGGAAGCTCTTGTCTGCTGGGTGCTTGGCATCTACTTTCACTCATTCCCACATTGCATCACCCTTGATTCTTACTGTATAAAATAGAGGAGGGAGGCGAAAGCTAGCTGACAGCATCCATTACATGCAGACGACATCTTGTGAAAGGGATTTTTGAGGCCACAGGCATTTGCCACACACTGTCCTTCGATCCACTCCTCTGCAGAGGATGCTGGAGTTGGGTCCTGCTCCAGGTTGGGGCAGAGCTTTGCTAAGCCACGTGTCGGAGCAGCTTGGCCTGACCACGCCTCAGTTTCCCTATATAACATATAGAGCTTATAACAACACTGTCTACCTTGGAAAAGCACTTTTAAGGTTGCCTGGTGCTATGCGGGCACCCAGCAGCCGTGGGAGAGGGTAAGAAACGGGTGCTGGGGGCTCACGGATGGAGACCCAGAAGCACAAGCCTAAAAATCAATGTTCTTGAAGTTGATGGAGCAGCGGTAGCGGCCGTCGAGGAACCTGGAGCATATGAGGTTGGGCAAACACGGGCAGGTGTGGTGCTGGCGCTTCCCAAAGAAGGGCACCTGAGGAGAGACACGGGAGAGATGCAGGAGAGATGAGGCCATCAGGGCTCTGCTGCAAGCAAGAAATTATCAGATGGGATCAAGGCCCTGAGAAAATCTCTGGCTCTTCTCAGAGGTTTAATGGAGATATGCCTGAAATTAATTTTTGATCCCTCTGAAGCCCTTCACTCCTTCCTTGTGCGAGCAGAAGGCACAACATCATTAAATCTTGCTCCCAACGTGCAAAATCAATATGGGAGCATGGAGAGGGATGCTCCCCCCGAGGCTGGGGTGCTGCTGTTAAATCCTCGCGGAGGAGGAATTGCAGCAGCGTTGCACTTTGGGCTAATCCCAGTGCGCTGGAGGTTCTTATCGGCCAGAAATCACGGCGCTGGGTGGCTCTGCGGCATTAACTCGGCTTCTCCTCGCTTGGCAGAGCACTTATGGCTCAATTTAGAGCAGCATGGTGTGTGCTTTTCTTTTAAATGAGAGGACCAGGCAGCTCGGTCCCAGCCCCGAGTTGACATCTGCAGCAGCCATGGGGCATCCCAAGGATTTAGGGTGGTGCAGACAGGCAGGGGGTTGTTCAAAATACTTTAGAGGCTGAAACCAGCTGCAGCACAACTGCTCAGGGACCGCCACGATGCTGCCCGGAGCCTCATCCCAAATCACAGAATTATGGTTGGAAGAGACCTCAAGGATCATCTAGTCCAACCTTTTTTGGGACAAGCATGGTCTAGACAAGATGGGCCAGCACCCTGTCCAGATGAATCTTAAAACTGATACTGGTGACATCCCAGCCCCCCAACACCAACCCCCTTCTCCACCCCAAGGCTTTAATGGAGCTTTTCTCCCATGTGAGGAGCTCAATGCCCTTTGCCTGGTCCTTGTCCCCCCCTCCCAGCCCCACCGGGCATCCCCACACCAGTACCTTGTGACTGAAGGGGTGGCACTCGTCCCCCTCCTGCCCCAGGGGGGTGCACATCCGCAGCCCCCGCAGCCAGAGGCTGATGGCACAGCAGGTCCCGCTGCCGCACTGCGGGTCCCGCTCGCAGGCCTGGGGAGAGGGACAAGGGTGGGTTAGTGCGACCAGCCAAGGAAAACGTCAGAACCCCTCTCCTGGGGTGGGGGACAGGGGAGAAATCAGCCCGCACCAAGCTGCTGGGTGTAACCCCTTAACGGGGATTGAAGGGAGAGTTTGTTTTTTTTTCCTAGCTCTCCCAGTTTGGGTTAAAATGGGGAGGTTTTGGGGCAGGGTATGGGTTGGATTAGAGGTGCTGAGGTTTGCAGGAGGAAATCCCTCGTGCATGCAGTGATGGGAGGGACAGAGAAAAAGTTTTCAGCTGCCCAACTTAAAAGCAGCATCAGTGCTAAGTCGGAGCAGCAGCACTGGGGGATAAACTCACTGTCTGGCTCCTCTGGCCTGCACACGCGTTGTCCCTCTGAACCTATAAAACTTGCTAAATAATGCAAATGCCCAGTGCTTTTTTTATTGTTGTCAGTAGAGAGCAGAGTAATGCCAGCAACTCAGCCTCTCCCACCCAAGGCAGATGTAAAATGGAAAACGGTCACCTCTCCCCCCACCAGGATGGAGAAACTGCTGCGCCAGCTCAGCACCACCCCTGGGAGCCCACGAGGATGTTGAGAAGAGGTGGGGGGGGGGCATCTCAAGGACCAAGCAGGTCCCGTTTTGGCCCCAGGCTGTGTTGCCATCACTAAGGCAGCTCACTGCACCCCCAACCCCTTCCCTGACCCGTTTTCCTGAGGTCGGGTTGGTAGCTGATGGGTCTCACCCAACTCCCCCGGGGTCACCCCCTCCTTGGGGAAACGCCTCTCCCAAGAGTTCTCAACCACGAGCCTGTTGCTCGTAAAGATGAAGAGATGTGGAAATTTCAACTGGGGAAAAAAATACAAGGGCAATGGATAGAGCATAATTCTGGGGTGCAGCTCTCTCACAGGGGGGGCAATAAGGGGATTTTGCAGAGTCTTCCTTTTCCTGAAGGAAACCTGATCCTCTTTGCGCACCCAAAGCACCTGTAATACACAAATACTGTTAAAAATCAGATCTCAGCAATGATGGACCCTCACCTGCACACTCTGGGGGGCCCGATGTGGGGTACAGGCAACCAGGGAGCTGCACATCCAACCTCTTTTCTCTGCTTATTCAAAATGAGTCATTTAAGCCCTGGGAACAGTTTCAAAAGCTGCTGGGTCTATTTGGCCCTGGATGGAGGTGACTCCCCCCGACCTGGCTTTGCAGCTCTGGATGTATGTAGGGGCTGGGGAGATTCAGCCAAAAAAATCACAGGCTTGAAAGAAATAGGTCTGACTCTAAGGGGTGTCTGGGAAAAGAGGAGCCAAGAGCCAGCTGAAGACATCCACAAAATTCCTATTGGTTGGGAAAAGCAAGGAAGCAAAGAATCTGATGGGATGCAAACCTGTCTTCTTGGTTTTAATCAGAAGAAATTTTGCTGCCAGGGGACTAAGGAGGAGGTTCAGCCAACCCTGGCTTTGCTGAAACCAGCATCTGGACTCCTGAAGCACCACAAAATCCTGGATTCTGTCCCCAAACTCACTGCTCCTCTTGCTTTTAGCATCACCCTTGGTGCAGCTCCTGCTCAGCAGCACCGTGCTCTCGGACATGCCGAGCCCCAAAAGCATCATGCCTCTCCCTTGCATCCTGACATTTCCCCCCTCTTTTAACAATTTCTCTCAGTTTGACAGGGAGAAAAACAATCTGGGGTGTTCAAGCCCTTGTGCCAGTTGGAAACATGCTCTGGGGGATGCTCATAAAGATATATTATCTTTTCTCTGCTGGAAAACTTCCTAAAATCTCGGTGTGCCAGGTCTGACACGGTGCTGAGAAGAGCAGCAGAAAGAGCAGCTCACCGGCATGACTTTACACTCACGTGGGCTGGGGTTGGCTGCGGGAACAGCATTGGAAAAGCAAGTAATAATTTGGGGGAAAAAAAAAACAAAAACAAAACCAAAGCAAACAGCAAAAGGCACCCCTTCCTGCCTTATTTCCCAAAATAATAATAATAATAATAAAAAAATAAATAAATCTCCCAGGTTGGGGATGAGACTGGCACTTACCCCGGTGATGACGGCGCAGGGGCAGGAGGTGATGAGCAGGAGCAAGCAGAGGGTTTGCAGGAGCTGGCCCATGGTGCCAGGGCAGGAGCCGTCTCCCCGAGGTCTGCAGCAGCCCCGCGCCTCCCACCCTATATAACCCCTTCCAGCTCCGCCACCGTGGGCTTTTTTTTTTTTTTTCCCCCTGATGATCTCAGAATAAGAAGATGAGACCTGAATCTCTAATGGTATAAAAGAAATATTAATAAACTACCGAGGAAGGGAGAAAAAGCCTCACCTCTCCCACCCGCACACACGACCCAGGGTTATTTTTCAGCTAAGTCAACACAACTAGATTTCCCAAGTACACCTCTATATCCATATTTATACCTGACGGATGTACTTAAGAACTGAATTAAGAATTTTTGATTATTTAGCTAAAAGAAAACACAAGAATAAAGTTAGCCTGCTTCTTCTTGTCTCATAAGAGCACAATGCTTAATAATGTGGCTCTGTGATAAATATCTTGGAGAAATAGACTTGGCTGCATTTATTTGTGAGAATAAAAGAAGGTGGAGAGGGACTAATATCTTTTTCAGTAATGAGGGTGTGTTTGAATCTGAATATAATGTGTAATTATGTTGATTTATGGTTTGAAGTATATCGCCATACCTCAAATTGCATTTGGCGCATCTCCTGGGAGCACAAGGGAATAAGACCAGGGATTGCTAAAATGGCTAAAAAGGCAGGAAAAGTTGGAATTATCAGCTTCTTTTTTAATTTGTATATCCTGGGAGGATGGAAGAGACAACATCCCAATGTGCTCAGGGATGCACCAGCCCCCAGAGTCACATCCATCGGGTGAGAGAAGAGCAAGAAATCTCTGCAGCCTCTGCAGTGCGATGTCCCCACGGAGCTGGGGTCGTTCATCTGCCACCGCCTCATCCCAGGAAGCCCCTTTGGGAATCCAGCAATAACAAAAATAAAAATAATTCAAAATTTAAACACCCTTCCACGGTCAACATGTGGTCCTGGGCTCCCATGGTCCAGCCTGGATTCAGCCAGGACTCCCCAGACCGAGGTCCCAGTACCCACAGCTGTGCTGGCTGGGGCTTTGCACAACAAAGGCAGGAAATAAAACTCTATTTTCCTAAAAAGATAAAGTTGGGTTTGCAATTCTGACCTAGCAAGCAGAATTTTTTCAACCCTGGATCGCTAGATACCATCCCCATGAAATCAGGGCCCCCCCCATTATGAACTTCTGGTTTTTCCCACTGAGGAATAAACATCCCTGAGCCTGATTTTGGGGCTGCTCCCTCTCAGATCTGGTCCATGAGGGCAAATTAGGGACCAAGAGCAGGGAGGGTGTTCATTCCCGGGGGAGAAACATGGCTCGAGGTGATGGGCTGGGATTTGAAATATGGGTTTGATTGGAGCCACGTGGTTTAATTGGGCTTTTCTGTTGAATTTCTTTTGAAGACTATCAGTCTGGAGCTAAATCGTCTATTTAATTAGTTAAAAATAGCCCCGGTATTTCCCTGCCCAAAGACCAGCACTTCTTTTGATGTGGCAGCTGTTCTACTGCTTCACTAAAGTCTCCTCCACCTGGGCTTCAATTAATTAATCCCAACTCTTCCAAAAATTCCTCCTTCCAGAAGTCTTGCAGCCGGGAATGGCTCGGGAACAGTCGTTTCGGGGAGGTTTCCTTGTGAAGGTGCTGACAGGACAGGGAGGATGCAGCCCCCAGCCTTCATAGGGTATATCTGTATTTTTGTCCTGTGTTGCTTCCTAGCAGGTGGGGGATAAAAAAAAAACAAAAAAGACAAAAAAAGGCAATATAAATCCAAGCCATCCCATCGGGGTGGGATGCAGCAGGGAGCCCCTGGGCAGTCAGGATCAGGGCTCCCAGTGCTGTCTGAGAGAGCTCCCAGCTCGACCAAGGAGAAAGAAAAATAAAACGAAAAATAAAAAATGCTGTTGCACTTCACTTTCCCCATCAATAACATTTTAATTTTCCAACCTGACAAGCCAAGATCTATAGCCAGGCGCAGTCGGGAACGGCTTCAGCCAGCTCCTTATTAGCATCACCGAGCTTTGCGATGCACCCACCATAAATTACCTCCCACTCTCTGCTGTCAGCGGGGCTTGTTTGGGGGGGGCTCCTTGCTGGAAAGCTGGGCTGAGCGTCACTTAACACCTCTCTGCCCCATGGGAACTGGATGGGGGTCCTGACCCCTCTGGCACCGTATGCACCCGTCCCGCATGGCCCTTCTTGCTGTAAATATTGGGCTCCAGTCCCTGTCCCGGTGTCCCCACATCTCTGTGTCCCCCAACCCGCATCCCCTGCTGTGGCCCAGCTGTGAGAAGATGCTCTGGCCGGAGCGGGTGTGCATGGGCACCGCCGTTCAAACACCACTTGAATTTTATTTTGCTGTGCTAAACTTGAGTGGTGAGTGTGGAGGGAGGGAAACACAAATAAACCATGCTCAGGAGTATAAAGGTGGAGAAAAGGGATGGAAAAAACCCCCAAAACCCCAAAAGCCAAGAGCCTCAACTGTACCACCCACTCTGTGCACAGAGAGGGCTGTTTTGGGGGGTAAGGGGGTGCAGGGCCTGGATTTGCAGGTAACCCCCCCAAAAAGTCCAAAGAAGGCAACGGAGCTGGGGCAGGGTCTGGAGCACAGGTCTGCTGCGGGACTGGGGGAACTGGAGGGGTTCAGTCTGGAGAAGAGGAGGCTGAGGGGAGACCTCCTGGCCCTCTGCAACTCCCTGCCAGGAGGGGGCAGAGAGGGGGGATGAGTCTCTGGAGCCAAGGAGCCAGCGCCAGGCCCCGAGGGAATGGCCTCAAGCTGCCCAGGGCAGGGTCAGGCTGGCTCTGAGGAAGGATTTCTGTGCAGAAGGGGCTGTTGGGCGTTGGAATGGGCTGCCCAGGGCAGGGGGGGAGTCCCCATCCCTGGAGGGTTGGAAGAGTCGGGCTGAGCCAGCGCTGAGGGATCTAGGGGAGTTGGGAACGGTCAGGGGGAGGGTCATGGTTGGGCTGGAGGAGCTGCAAGGGCTTTTCCAGCTGAGATGATCCTGGGGCTCTGTAACTTCTCCCACTCCCTTCATGAGTGTTTCAAGAAGAAAAATAGTGCACAAAGACTTGAATTAATGGAGGTTCCTCCAGTAATAAAGGTTAAAACACTTGCCAAGGAATTTCTCTTAGGAAATGTTTAGCCTCCTCTAGTTAAACGTTCTGTGAGAGTTACTTGCTTACTCTGCCTTGGAGTGAAGTTCAAACCTATCCATGCTGGCCCTGCCTGCGCTGGCTGCCCTGGCTGCCTGATTCCTGCATGAGCTGGAAATGGATGTTGACAACATCCTCACAAATCCAGACCTCTCTCCCTCTTACAGATTGGAGCAGTTGAAATCCTGTGACAAGGCTCTCCCCTTGAAAAACTGCTACATCCAAATGCTTCTTATGTGTAAGGGAGGAAAAAGGAGCTGGCCTGCAGCTGTCCTCATGCGTGAAGTGGAAGAGAAGCTTCAAAGCCAAGCACGAGCTAAAAAATGGGGCTGGGTCAGAGATAAGACGACATTCACGCTGCTTTGACTTTACTACTAGGAGCAGCCCTATTGATCAGCAACATTCGCAGTCGTTGCTGAAACAGGCAGTCAGGAGGAGCCTGCCCTGCGTGGCCAAGGCTCCTGCCGAGGTCAGTGTTAATTCTGGCCACAGCAACAGGAGTTAGTGTGTCCAAGCTCTGCGGTGGTCTTGAAGGGTCCCTCTTCTCCCCTCTCCCTGACAGCCCATGGAGCTGGGAGCAGCTTGAGCCGGAGCATTTCCTCCCAGACATCCGACAGCTCCGAGTGCAGATGCTGCACCAGATGCTGCTGCTGCCGCCAGCACCCCCAGCTCCCCTCCTGCCGAGCCCCCTTGTCCTTCAAGCCCTTAAACCATGCTCACTGCAAGAACTATTCCACTTAAATAAAAGCTTAATGCACTCATTAAAAGTCCTGCTCTAGGGAACGCTCCTCCATAGGCTCTGGCATAGCCTGGGCCCCTCCAGTAGGACGCAGCATTGCCTTCTCCGCCAAGGGACGGGAGCAGAGATCGGTATCACAATCCTACAATTTTATCTGACCTCAGGAATGCTGATTGGGGTGACAGGTCAGCCAAAGCAGGGGGAGGAAGCGTGAGGGCTGTATTTACCCGGGAGTTTGTGCGTATTTACAATAGAGGCACGGAGCCAACACAAATCCTGCTCCACTCAAGGGCTGCGGCAGCACAGCTGCTCCGCTCCAGCTGCCGACCATCTTAGCTGGAAAATCTCAAGCTTCCCAGACTATCCCCTCCTAAATGACGCAGTTTCCTGGGCCAAGGGCCGTGCAGCAGAGGCAGGGCAGGCAGGGCTCTGCTCCCCTGCAGCCTTAGGCTTGGCTTCAGTCCCCAATGCCACCTACCACTCTGCTCAATGTCTGGCAAGACCCAGGGCTTTTCCTGGAGCTGTAACCCTTGCAGGCTTCCCCCCTTCTTTATTCCCAACAGGATTTCTGCTCCGAAAGCCCCAGGTTTTCCTGCTCCCGGCTGGGGAAGGGGAGGGACTCCTGGCCTTGGGGCCCCGCAAGCTGGGCTCTGCCTCCGGGGAGGAGGAGGAGGACGGGCTCCATGTCCCGCTTTGGGGTTCATCGTCCTCACCGGAGGCAAATGAAGGACCAGACTTCAGGGTGCCAAGCCAGGAAGGGGGGATTTAGTCTCTGGAGCTAATGAAGAGACGATTCCTCTTTACAGTCGACTGTTTCAGGGAGGATTTTCCAGCATGCAGCAGCAAGGCGGTAAGGAAAAGTTTCAGGTTCATCAGCTGGTCTAGGGTCCAGTTGCTCCCCTGAGCAGGATCCTGCCACTGCCAGAGGTGCAGGACGGGCAAGAGGATGGGAGGGAGATAATCAGAGAAGGATGGTGCAGGAGAACACAGTGATGGGATACAGATAGACAGTGACCCCCCAACTTCTGGCACAAACCAACCAAACTATCCGCTCTAAAGCAGCAGTATGATGCTTATCACTTAACATCCCTTAAAGCTGAAGTGGTTACAGTAATTTGGTGGGAGAGAGAAAGGGTATTAAACTGTTTTACTGGGACAGGCAGTTAACTGAACATCTGTTGGCAAAAAGGATGGTAAAAGCTTCACCCACTCTCAAAAGCTTTTTCCAGCTGAATGCAAAATACTGGTGCCTACCTCATTAACGGCCAAGGAGTTACGGGTTCAAAGGCAGCTGATGCCTTCACAGGAACAGTATAATTGAAACAGAAAGGTGTTAATATATCCTGAAATTCTCATTTCCAGGGGAAAGGAAAGAGGAAGAGACGGAGGCTCTGGCAGCTGGGAAGAGCCCAGGCACCAAAGCTGCGGACAGAGGGTGGGCATGGGGAGTGGTGTTTCACTTCTTCCTGGTAAGCAGAGAACAAATTCAACTGAACCCTCCTGGTGCTGGGGCGGAGAGGAAGTCTTGAGTCTCACTCAGAGCAGAGATCAGGGCAGGCTGAGCCCACCAAGCTAAGGGCAACGATCAGTCGTGCCAAGTGCCATCACCCATTTCACTGGGGGCTGAGCAGAGACACAAACCTTCCCCTAGGAAACGCCACCCAAAACCATCACAGTGACGTAAATGAGGTGCCCAACCTGCAGCCCAGGGCCAACAGGCAGCTTGCAATGGTAAGATGACTTTTCCCTACTCATACACACCACCACTGGGACATCAAACGCCAGAGGGGTGTCTTGTACCTTCGGGAAAGGTGAGATCCCATCTCGGGGCAGCGCAGGATTGGAGCGGAGATGGGTCACCAGGGACAGGGCGCAGGAGTAGCACAGGGTGCAGACAGCACACACACGCTCGGCTACTGTCCCTCAGGAGGACCAGGCACCTCCACACCACTTAAAGGCACCGATTCTCCATGCTACAGGCTTTAATACCACACACCATCTTCTCGTCGGTGATGAAGACAATGCCATCTCCCAGCTAGGAAAGCTGGGAGGTGCAGGAAAGCTTTCCCCTCTTCCCCTCCATCCAAAGTAACTCGCTGCCAATCATTAACCACCCGCTACAAGGGAGGAGAGAGGGAGTTAAAATTAAGGACACAAACTGTCCTTTGCCCCCAGGGCAAGCCTGGGAAACTGCACCAGCTAATGTCCGTCCCTGCTCCACTCAACACCTCATCAACTCCTAGTGATCTTCAGTAGTGCTGAGACCCATGTAGATTATTATTTAGTATTAAAAAAATAACTTAGAGCAAAAAAACCCCTACAAGAGTCAGCTTCTAGTATTACTTTGTTCCTTTCCTTTGGAAAAGCCGGTTTGCACAGAAAGTTTTATTTTTGAATCCCAGCATAATTTCAATTGGAAAAGCCCTTGCAGCTCCTCCAGCCCAACCATGACCCTCACCCTGACCGTTCCCAACTCCCCCAGATCCCTCAGCGCTGGCTCAGCCCGATTCTTCAACCCCCCCAGGGATCCCGGGGACTCCCCCCCTGCCCTGGGCAGCCCATTCCAACGCCCAACAGCCCCTTCTGCACAGAAATCCTTCCTCAGAGCCAGCCTGACCCTGCCCTGGGCAGCTTGAGGCCATTCCCTCGGGGCCTGGCGCTGGGGCCTTGGCTCCAGAGACTCATCCCCCCTCTCTGCCCCCTCCTGGCAGGGAGTTGC
>NW_020799137.1:373439-381695 GCF_003259725.1 Athene cunicularia
CAGGACAACTCCCCTGGAGTGACAACAGGAGCTTAACAACCACCCTCATGAGACCTCGCTGGCTTCCCTCAACTTGAAATCCTTCTACACCCTACGTGTGTCCTCGAGGCACACCTAGAATGTCTAATTTTACAGGCTTGAAACGCAGCACTTGCATACGAAAGGAGATACAGACTGAAGGATCTAAGTGTTCGCTTGCTACAAATGGCAGAAATCACAGGGAAATCTGCCAGTTTGGGGCAGGACACTGGATTAAGTTGTGCACGTTGTTAAAAGTCAGCCTGACCTATCGCTGGATCTGGGGACAGGAAATACTGAAGATCGCTAAAAATCTACAGAGCAATCTTCAGCTCCGATTGCAGAACTCCGTGTGAAGGTCAAGGCAGGGGGATAAGGAGATGAAATATCCGTTACCCACAATTAACCTACGGCTCATCCGCTCATCTGTGGAAGCCGACCACGTGCACACACAACCCATCCTGATCCTGGGACAACAAACTTGAGCTCAAACCCAAAAGCATGGGCACGGGAGCTGGGCTGGGAGGTGGCAACTTCTTAACAGCAACACCAGCATGTCTGACAGCATCCATACCTTGATTTTTCAACCACATTTAATTACTACATCCCTGGAGCAGGATACAAAGCACTGACAAAACAGACCTTTGTGCCGCCACGTACACATTCTCTGCTCCTGCTAGAAGCATCTCTACTCCATCAGCACATGAACAAACAGGACAAACACTAGCAGGCTCCTGTTGATCAGCCCTGAGTAACCCATCACACCGAGTGCAGCTGACCGAGTCCTTCAGCAGCTTACTCTGCCTTAAAGAGTTTACTTCACCCAGTTCTCAAGCCAGCTATAATTAAACTCAGTGCCCAGCTACTAGACAATAACTAAAGGAAAAACAAGAATCACAAAAACATCAGCCCAAAAGACTTTCCACTCCTCTCCCTGGCCTTTCTGCAGACACCTTGCCCATTCAGCTTGCACCAAAAACACACAGCGAGAGCGTATCCTCAAAGAGCATTTGCCATTTCATAGTAAACTAGCAGCACAAGGCAAACATAAGCTTGTTATTAGCAAAGAGCAGAATCTGGGCCATCTGATGGTTTAAACTTACTTATTAATTCAGCTGCGGCTGGTAAAAGCAGAATTCTAAAAAAACGCGTGAATTCAAATAAAGTGGTTCCCTGTCTAATCCACTTGCATCGCTTTCTACTGCAGCGCAGTTAATTAAATGGTTCTCTTTATAAATCCACTTTCCCCAGAAGTCTCATTAGCCAAATTAATATGATGCATATAGAGCACTTAACCCTTCCAAGAGAATAGTTTTAACAAAAGCCTGGCTTTACCTGGCAGCTGAAGCATCCCTTTAACCAATTCAGAAGGCAGAGGGACAGACCCAGCACATGAAAAACAATTCGCTATTACAAAGCAACCATAGGAGAATCATCCCACACCACATCCCACGATATCTCCAAGTCTCCGGAATAAATATGTAATGTAAAGAAGGAACAACCTCTTTGTTAAATACACATTGAAATCTGAGTCAGAGAGGCAGACCTCTTCTGGAACAGCCACCAACGGCCCCGTTTGCCATAACACAAGTCAAAGCATCCCCAAAAAGCGGTTACCCGAGAGGCTAGCCAGCTTGTCAAAAACACCTCCTTTATTTGGGTTACGCTAAGGGATCACTCAGCTCTTGCTGGCATCAACTACCCAGAGTTAAAGAGGTTAAAACACCCTTCCCCAAACCTTATGTACCACACTTCAATTATACCAGATTCAGAGGTCCTATCTCACAAGAACATGAAATACATTGCAAAAAGTATGGATTTTTAACTACAAACACCAACTTCTAGAAGAAAAGGCAACCCACGACTCCCCCCTCCCCACTTCCCTACCCTCGTTACCAGCAATATCTCCAATTGCTCCCATTTACAATAAACAGCTTAATTTAAATGCTTACACCAGCATCCCATAAGCACATTGATATCTTTGCCTAATCATTGGCTTGGCTTTCCATATCAACATATACAAACTATAAACACTATTCTGGGTAAGAGCAATGTTAATTCAAGCAGTTCATGAAGTCAAAAGAACAGCTTTAGCTTGCCAAGTGGAAAACTCGTCGTTTTACCCACGCGGCATCTTCCCCCAGGTAGGCAGAGAAATTTCACGTTCCTTAACGGGAGCCCCCAAAGCAAACACAGAAGTTACAGCGAAGAATTTCCTCCTTTGTTCCCATCCCCAGAGCGGATGAGAGCAGCACGTCGACCGAAGCAAACACGTTAGTAAAAGTTAGTAGACTGGAGAATCAAGGAAAAAAACAATAAAAAGGCGAACAACAAAGCCATCTTCTTTTACATTACAATTCAGTTCAACCTCTTAAACCCCCTTACCTGTTTTAGGGATTTACACAGCTCTTTGCCCCAGGAACAGACACCTTGCAGAGCACAACCATGGCATCCTTTGGTTGAAAGGCACCTGCAGCCTAGCAATGATCCTGCATGGCTGCAGGAGAGCACTAGGTTCGTTATCCACAGGAGGTTAAAAGTATGTCAAGGCAATCAGGGCAAGCTGGCATTTCAAGGTGTCTTCATCTGCATGTCACATTAATTCTAACAGACCAGCAAGCATAACACGAGAGGTTTCTGAAGCCAACGATGCAGCAGTGTTAGCTTCCTCTTGATGTCTGCGGTTGTCAAATGTGCCCCGAAGTCTCCTGCAGCAAACATGGAGTTGTACTCCTGCACTGGAACAGCCTTCCACAGCTCAGGAGCCCCCAATACAGGAGAACGCAGCAACTACAGCACACAACATTTTCAGGCCGCCTCCATTTTTTTCCTCTCACCATCTGTACTACACAGTGAGGCGACTGCAAGCAAACATGCAGTCGTACCTGGGACGCGATCAGGGTGCATGCACATCCGAGGCGTGTGGAACCATTGGCTTCAAAACCGGTCAAAATAAGGCACTGAGACACCAACGCAAAGGTTTTAAATTACCGACTCGCCCTCTCAGGAACTCTTCATCCATTCAGCACTAAACCCATCACTGCATAACTGCTGAAAAGCCCCTGGAGATGGAGGAGCGCCTCACGTATGTCAGGAAAGGCTTTATTAACAGCATTTAAACACCTTTAAGGGCTCATTTCTCTTTTTCTTTTGGCAATTTGGTGCAAAGGTTTACGTGCAAGATTCAAAGCAATTTCAAACTTTTTCTTCAAAATTAAAAAAAAAAATAATCAAAACTAAAGCCAAACGAGTTGGGTGAACAAAATAAATCAGAAACTTAAAATTCAGGAACTCCAGCTCTTCAAACCAGCGAAGCCCCAGACTTGTACACCGTTCTGAGACGCAGGGTGGTGCTTCCCTGCTTCTTGCATGCCAGCATCAGCACCGCTTCCTCGTCAAGGTGAGGAGTAAAGCAGCAAGTGACCCCCTTTTTCACTGCAAACCAAGGGGGTGCCACAGCAAGACAATCAACTAGATTTCTTCAGATTTGGTACAACAGGCCGGTCAACGCGAAAGTGTCGGTTCTCCCTGCTTCTTGCTCAAGACCCACAACTATCAGATCAAACATTGAGCAGCAGCAGCAAGTAAACCCCTCTGCTGCAAACAAAGGGGTCAAACGTTTGTCGTCAATTCACTTCCAGGCAGAAAAACCATTTTCCTCAAAAGAAACAATTTATTTAGAATGAAACAAAATCAGCTCAACTGTGAGCGCATGTTTGAGTGACAGCTACTTTTAAGCTGTGTGAGCCATAAAAAGGGTATTCCTTTACTTTTCCAGCAATCTTGTGTACACAGCACAAAGCAAAGAGGTCATTTTTTTTTTCCACTTAAAACACGGGCATTGGCATCACAATAGCAGATACACAACTTTTTTTTTTTTTTTAAAGCTGCCATTTTAGTAAAATGCACAAATACTAAACAGATAAGCTTTCTTCCATCAAGAGGCCCATGTAAATTCCAC
Source organism: Athene cunicularia (assembly GCF_003259725.1). Classification (NCBI taxonomy): domain Eukaryota; kingdom Metazoa; phylum Chordata; class Aves; order Strigiformes; family Strigidae; genus Athene; species Athene cunicularia. The sequence continues at coordinate 377,419 of NW_020799137.1, forward strand.
ATAAGCCACAGCTTCTCTTCCCAAAGGTCCATTAGAGCTTGGTATCCCATGCGGTTGTCTTCTGCAGTCCACCAGCTTTGCTTGCAGGAGGAAAGAAAATGTTATTTCAATACAAATGTATACAACAGATTTTTTTTTTCCCCTCCCTGTATTATACAGATGAACATTTAGAGCTACAAGGCCTTTCTGAATATTCTACCTGGACTTCAAAAAGCACCAATACCACCAACGGGCACGAAACCTTGAAATGAAGTCACCTTCTGTGTATAGATGCATAACAAGTAGTGCAGGGCTTCTTTCTGGACCAAGGTTAAACTAGGCTTACAGTACTGTATTCAACTTTCAGTAACAGTTAATAGGACACGTCAAAATAATTAACCATGAGAAAAACCAATCGAATTATCGATAATTCGGTTGACTTTCCTCAATATTTCCTGAAGGCAACTTATCAACAAAAATATGAAATGTAGTGTTACATGTTTCTCTTTTGTTCTCACTTTGCTGCGTAGTTCTAACAGCAGATAACTCCAATATTAAAGAAAAGGTCAAATCAAAGACACAGCTAACATAATTTTAAATTGTTTCTATTCAAGTAACATTTCTCATTCATCATTTTCACACAATCAAAACTGAATTAAGTTGAATATTCAATTAACCATTCTCTGAACCATATGGTCTGCTTCAAGCCTAACACAAAAATCATCTCATCATTCAGTTTACGAATCATTGGAATATCTGTCCTTCAGTGCTATCTGCAGAAAGCAATAAAGGGGGAGACAAAGGGGAAAGAAACCCAAAAGCTCTATAGTCACATGGCAATAATTCCTTCCACTCTTGTTTCTGTTCAACAGGCATTCAGCAGACTCCCCAGGAGTGCTGCCCGCAACACTGTTTTTCATAAAGCTAGGAACTACAATTTTCCAAGCCATTTTTCCCTGAGTCCTCAGAGTTTTTGAACCTGTCTTCACAATTTTGATTCACTCCTCCTTGCCATTAACACTGAAGGCCTTTCACCTCAGTTCCCATCAACCAGATGGTTCCCCAACCAATGCAAGCAATGTAAAACTTCCTTCTCTGCCCTCCACAGGGGCTGAGCAAGTTGTCACCAAAACATTTCAATCCTGTAACATCCTTGCGGGAAAAAAAAAGAAAAAAACGTAACACCCGTCTCTCTCTACAATGCTGACAAGGATGTGTTGGTATTTGTAACCAGGATTCTGAAACCTCTGGAGTTGAGGGTAACCTCAGTGTTCACACTACGGCCCCAGTGAACAGCAGACTGTACACTAGACGGGAGCAAACAAAGCCACTGGCCGGCAGCCAAGGAAGTTGCATAAAGTTTCCAATTAAAAAAAAAAAAAAAGAACTAAAATCTTACAACAAAAGTATGAGTCATTTGAGGTTCTTTCCCCAAAGCATAAAGCACAACCATGAAATGATTCAGGAAAAGGACATCCTTTCACCGTGCTAATTCAACAAACTAATGAAATATAGGAGTATGAGATGCACACATTAGAAGAAATACTGAGCTCTCACTAGAGCAACGGAATGCCAAACACAACGAGAGCCCTCAAGTCTGCTACATCTGTTTTGCTCTACACAGAAGTGGTATTACACACGGACTTCGACTCCTGTTCAGCCCTGGCCAAGACAACTTTTAGTGGACAGTTACTCCAATGGTGCACACCTCAGAGCCTAAGAGAACAGCTCAGCCAACCAAGCTGTACCAGCCTTGATGGCAGCACGTGAACTTAAGTGGTGGCAAAAAAAACGTTGCCAGTCAACTATGTTTTGACATTAAGAACCCGCAAAGGGTGTTAAAATCCTTGCTTACACAACAGAGCAGCAACCACAAATAAACCAGATTTAAAGAAGCAGGTACTCCATTAAATAAGGAACCAGAAAACCTGGAGTCAAATGCAGCCTCACCTGTTCCTTGTTACCCTCCACCACAGCACAATTTTGACTCATGCAAGCCTGTGGCAGGTATCACCACTGCTATTTTACAAGGAAAAAGAGAACTGCACTAGAATGCTCTTTCCAAAAGGGTTTCCACACTGAATTTGCTTTGACAAGCCATGTTGACCCCAAGTTTCATGGGTTTTAAAAACAGGTGCCTACTGCATATCAGCATAACAAACACTGTTCTTAGGAAGGTTAAGTGTTGGAACACAATGTTAGTGCTTCTCTTTTTTTTTTTTTTTTTTTTTTTTTTTTTGGTTTTGGGCAGATTTGAACTCCCAGCGGTTCAAGTTTCTTTCCTTTAAAACTCTGCACTTGCAAGTGACTCATGTCAAGTGCAATGAGAAAATCCACATGCAAGCAGCACTTCAAGTCAGTTAGCAGCAGTGTTGGTTACCTGCTGACACACAACAGACACCTGCTAGAATTAAAACAGACATTCTTTGCAATAAGTGGTAAATATGCCATATCTTCTAAAACATAGTTATTTGCGTTATTGGCGTCATTCCAAAAAATTCTCATTGTTAATAGTAAGATGAACAGCTGAATTCTGCAATCTATTACATTCACGTTGAAGGACAACCACCCAGAAGTCCTGGATTGTACCCTCAAACATTTAAGAGCATTAAATGAGGCTTGTACGTTTCCATTTAGAAAGAAAAGTAGCTACAAAACCAAAACTAATTTTCAAGATATGCTGCCACATTCAAGCTCTCAGTTCACCACGATGCCTGGGATACTACATCTGTTCATATCAGTCAGATAAAGGAAATCAAAGCCCACTTTGATTTTGATTAAAACAAAGCACTCTCTGACGAGTGGTTCCATAAAGTGGTATTACACAAACTCAGATTTTTGTGACAGTGAATCTCAAGCAAGTACAGTCACACTTCAGAACTGCTGTGCCCATAAAATACATTCAAGACATTTCCTCCTTCATCTACTATTCTGCATTTTGAACTTGATTTGTGTGTCAAGCAAGTTGAAACAGAAATCAACTTGTCCCTCTATCAGTTGCCCAAGGATTACCTTGGAGGACTGACCGAGTGAAGCAGCATCGCTTTTACATTGCTCAAGTCTCTGAAAACACGGCTAAGTGCAAGACTACATTCTGGGTTTAAGTGCAAGATTACAATTTTAGGGCCTTTAAATAGAGACAGTCGGATTTACACTTGAGTTTAGAAGCTAGCTGCGACATCCTTTTGGTTGTTAAACGAAACAACAGGGATTTAGATCCCTTCTTTCCTTCTAAATGCCTGTATTAGCCAGGTGGCCAAGACAGCTGGAGAAAAGTGCCCAATGAGTGGGGAAAAAACACAAGAGAAAATGAACTAAGTTCTTTGCAAAAAAGCAAACTGTGTCCTCCTAGAATCACAGGAACAAGAGCTCGTATCTCGGCATCTCAGAGTACTTTTAATACTTCTCCAAGATGCTAAAAACACTTTACTCCAGATGCCTGTAAAATGATAAACCTCATGTAATGCCCACTGTACTGTACCTGAAAAGTCCCTAGCAGACAGCAGTTCCTTGCTATTAACAAAGAGGTAAAATGTTAATGAGAACTTTTATGTAATTAAATTATCACAGAATTAAAACCATCTCTGGAGAGAAGCACACTTGCTCAGAGTTTGCACTGTGGAACCAGACCCCACTGTACCTGCAACTCTTTGAAAAAAGGCAGTAAAAACAAAAAACCACAATATAACTGAAGTTATTCTTAAAGCACCTCCTTGTTTCTTGCATACCAGAGTAAGCACAAGACATTCATGGTTTGTAACAAAGTCCTCAGCTATTTACCAAACATTGTCACTGCTACAAACCCAAAGTGCATATATGGGATACAACAGAACTCAGAGAAATAGGAGAAATACACCTGTTAAAAAAGCATACTTTCAGTGCATGCATTTTGAGGGGCTGGATGAAATTATCAGACACCCAATAAAGGAATTAAATGTTCTGCAGTGTACCCGAGAGCAGGTGCTGGTCACCTGAAAGACATCAACCTTGAGCCATGCAACTCAAAGGGAAACCGTTCAGGCTCCTGAGGAAAGGGACCAGGCGTGCCAAAGGGCCGCTGGCCTGAGGCCATCACAGAATTTCAAGGACTCAAAAAATGAGCTGACACCAGTCCGCTAGTAGCTATGTGGTTTTCCATTTAAACTACTGAGTGCTTTAAATCTGGTCTTTTCGGTTTGTAACTCTATCGAGGATGAGCTATTAAACTTGCTTTAAAATACATGAAATGAAAAAAGGACACGAATCGAAATTAATAAGACGGGAGTTTGCTCTTTCCCCCCCCACCCCCCCCCCCCCCC